>NC_092097.1:48830445-49130106 GCF_045679555.1 Salvelinus alpinus
AGAAGGATTACTTTATCCTATCCTAGGTATTCCTTAAAGAGGTGGGGTTTCAGGTGTCTCCGGAAGGTGGTGATTGACTCCGCTGTCCTGGCGTCGTGAGGGAGTTTGTTCCACCATTGGGGGGCCAGAGCAGCGAACAGTTTTGACTGGGCTGAGCGGGAACTGTACTTCCTCAGTGGTAGGGAGGCGAGCAGGCCAGAGGTGGATGAACGCAGTGCCCTTGTTTGGGTGTAGGGCCTGATCAGAGCCTGGAGGTACTGAGGTGCCGTTCCCCTCACAGCTCCGTAGGCAAGCACCATGGTCTTGTAGCGGATGCGAGCTTCAACTGGAAGCCAGTGGAGAGAGCGGAGGAGCGGGGTGACGTGAGAGAACTTGGGAAGGTTGAACACCAGACGGGCTGCGGCGTTCTGGATGAGTTGTAGGGGTTTAATGGCACAGGCAGGGAGCCCAGCCAACAGCGAGTTGCAGTAATCCAGACGGGAGATGACAAGTGCCTGGATTAGGACCTGCGCCGCTTCCTGTGTGAGGCAGGGTCGTACTCTGCGGATGTTGTAGAGCATGAACCTACAGGAACGGGCCACCGCCTTGATGTTGGTTGAGAACGACAGGGTGTTGTCCAGGATCACGCCAAGGTTCTTAGCGCTCTGGGAGGAGGACACAATGGAGTTGTCAACCGTGATGGCGAGATCATGGAACGGGCAGTCCTTCCCCGGGAGGAAGAGCAGCTCCGTCTTGCCGAGGTTCAGCTTGAGGTGGTGATCCGTCATCCACACTGATATGTCTGCCAGACATGCAGAGATGCGATTCGCCACCTGGTCATCAGAAGGGGGAAAGGAGAAGATTAGTTGTGTGTCGTCTGCATAGCAATGATAGGAGAGACCATGTGAGGTTATGACAGAGCCAAGTGACTTGGTGTATAGCGAGAATAGGAGAGGGCCTAGAACAGAGCCCTGGGGGACACCAGTGGTGAGAGCACGTGGTGAGGAGACAGATTCTCGCCACGCCACCTGGTAGGAGCGACCTGTCAGGTAGGACGCAATCCAAGCGTGGGCCGCGCCGGAGATGCCCAACTCGGAGAGGGTGGAGAGGAGGATCTGATGGTTCACAGTATCGAAGGCAGCCGATAGGTCTAGAAGGATGAGAGCAGAGGAGAGAGAGTTAGCTTTAGCAGTGCGGAGCGCCTCCGTGATACAGAGAAGAGCAGTCTCAGTTGAATGACTAGTCTTGAAACCTGACTGATTTGGATCAAGAAGGTCATTCTGAGAGAGATAGCGGGAGAGCTGGCCAAGGACGGCACGTTCAAGAGTTTTGGAGAGAAAAGAAAGAAGGGATACTGGTCTGTAGTTGTTGACATCGGAGGGATCGAGTGTAGGTTTTTTCAGAAGGGGTGCAACTCTCGCTCTCTTGAAGACGGAAGGGACGTAGCCAGCGGTCAGGGATGAGTTGATGAGCGAGGTGAGGTAAGGGAGAAGGTCTCCGGAAATGGTCTGGAGAAGAGAGGAGGGGATAGGGTCAAGCGGGCAGGTTGTTGGGCGGCCGGCCGTCACAAGACGCGAGATTTCATCTGGAGAGAGAGGGGAGAAAGAGGTCAGAGCACAGGGTGGGGCAGTGTGAGCAGAACCAGCGGTGTCGTTTGACTTAGCAAACGAGGATCGGATGTCGTCGACCTTCTTTTCAAAATGGTTGACGAAGTCATCTGCAGAGAGGGAGGAGGGGGGGAGGGGGAGGAGGATTCAGGAGGGAGGAGAAGGTGGCAAAGAGCTTCCTGGGGTTAGAGGCAGATGCTTGGAATTTAGAGTGGTAGAAAGTGGCTTTAGCAGCAGAGACAGAAGAGGAAAATGTAGAGAGGAGGGAGTGAAAGGATGCCAGGTCCGCAGGGAGGCGAGTTTTCCTCCATTTCCGCTCGGCTGCCCGGAGCCCTGTTCTGTGAGCTCGCAATGAGTCGTCGAGCCACGGAGCGGGAGGGGAGGACCGAGCCGGCCTGGAGGATAGGGGACATAGAGAGTCAAAGGATGCAGAAAGGGAGGAGAGGAGGGTTGAGGAGGCAGAATCAGGAGATAGGTTGGAGAAGGTTTGAGCAGAGGGAAGAGATGATAGGATGGAAGAGGAGAGGGTAGCGGGGGAGAGAGAGCGAAGGTTGGGACGGCGCGATACCATCCGAGTAGGGGCAGTGTGGGAAGTGTTGGATGAGAGCGAGAGGGAAAAGGATACAAGGTAGTGGTCGGAGACTTGGAGGGGAGTTGCAATGAGGTTAGTGGAAGAACAGCATCTAGTAAAGATGAGGTCGAGCGTATTGCCTGCCTTGTGAGTAGGGGGGGAAGGTGAGAGGGTGAGGTCAAAAGAGGAGAGGAGTGGAAAGAAGGAGGCAGAGAGGAATGAGTCAAAGGTAGACGTGGGGAGGTTAAAGTCGCCCAGAACTGTGAGAGGTGAGCCGTCCTCAGGAAAGGAGCTAATCAAGGCATCGAGCTCATTGATGAACTCTCCGAGGGAACCTGGAGGGCGATAAATGATAAGGATGTTAAGCTTGAAAGGGCTGGTAACTGTGACAGCATGGAATTCAAAGGAGGCGATAGACAGATGGGTAAGGGGAGAAAGAGAGAATGACCACTTGGGAGAGATGAGGATCCCGGTGCCACCACCCCGCTGACCAGAAGCTCTCGGGGTGTGCGAGAACACGTGGGCGGACGAAGAGAGAGCAGTAGGAGTAGCAGTGTTATCTGTGGTGATCCATGTTTCCGTCAGTGCCAGGAAGTCGAGGGACTGGAGGGAGGCATAGGCTGAGATGAACTCTGCCTTGTTGGCCGCAGATCGGCAGTTCCAGAGGCTACCGGAGACCTGGAACTCCACGTGGGTCGTGCGCGCTGGGACCACCAGATTAGGGTGGCCGATGCCACGCGGTGTGGAGCGTTTGTATGGTCTGTGCAGAGAGGAGAGAACAGGGATAGACAGACACATAGTTGACAGGCTACAGAAGAGACTACGCTAATGCAAAGGAGATTGGAGTGGCAAGTGGACTACGCGTCTCGAATGTTCAGAAAGTTAAGCTTACGTAGCAAGAATCTTATTGACTAAAATGATTAAGATGATACAGTACTGCTGAAGTAGGCTAGCTGGCAGTGGCTGCGTTGTTGACTTTGTAGGCTAGCTGGCAGTTGTTGACTTTGTAGGCTAGCTGGCAGTGGCTGCGTTGTTGACACTACACTAATCAAGTCGTTCCGTTGAGTGTAATAGTATCTACAGTGCTGCTATTCGGGGGCTAGCTGGCTAGCTAGCAGTGTTGATTACGTTACGTTGCGTTAAAAGAACGACAATAGCTGGCTAGCTAACCTAGAAAATCGCTCTAGACTACACAATTATCTTTGATACAAAGACGGCTATGTAGCTAGCTATGTAGCTAGCTACGATCAAACAAATCAAACCGTTGTACTGTAATGAAATGAAATGAAAATGTGATACTACCTGTGGAGCGAAGCGGAATGCGACCGGGTTGTTGAGTGCAGAAGTTCTATTCGGTAGACGTTGGCTAGCTGTTGGCTAGCTAGCAGTGTCTCCTACGTTAAGGACGACAGATAGCTGGCTAGCTAGCCTCGGTAAATTAAGATAATCACTCTAAAACTACACACTCTAAACTACACAATTATCTTGGATACGAAGACAGCAAAGACAACTATGTAGCTAGCTAACACTACACTAATCAAGTCGTTCAGTTGGGTGTAATAGTTGCTACAGTGCTGCTATTCGGTAGACGGTGGACGTTTGCTAGCTGGCTAGCTGCTGGGCAGATGGCAGATAGCAGTGTAGACTGCGTTAGGACGACGAAATACGATAATTACGCAATTATCTTTGATACAAAGACGGCTATGTAGCTAGCTAAGAAGAAATTGCTAAGATTAGACAAATTAAACCGTTGTACTATAATGAAATGTAATGAAATGTAATGAAAAGTTATACTACCTGCGGACCAAAGTGCTGCTATTCGGTAGACGGTGGACGTTTGCTAGCTGGCTAGCTGCTGGGCAGATGGCAGATAGCAGTGTAGACTGTGTTAGGACGACGAAATACGATAATTACGCAATTATCTTTGATACAAAGACGGCTATGTAGCTAGCTAAGAAGAAATTGCTAAGATTAGACAAATTAAACCGTTGTACTATAATGAAATGTAATGAAATGTAATGAAAAGTTATACTACCTGCGGACCAAAGTGCGAAGTCCTTCCTCCCGGGGGAAGGCCTGCCCACTCCAAGACCTCTCCATCACAGAATGCAAAGAATCTTTGTGTGACCCTGAACAACACCCTGTCATTCTCTGCAAACACCAAAGCAGTGACTCACTCCTGCAGGTTCCTGCTCTACAATATCCGTAGAGTATGACCCTACCTTACACAGGAAGCGGCCCAGGTCCTAGTCCAGGCACTTGTCATCTCCAGTCTGGACTACTGCAACTCGCTGTTGGCTATGCTCCCTGTTTGTGCCATCAAACCTCTGCAACTTATCCAGAATGCTGCAGCCCGCCTGGTATTCAACCTGCCCAAGTTCTCCAATGTCACTCCGCTCCTCTGCACACTCCACTGACTTCCAGTCAAAGCTCACATCCATTACAAGACCATGGTACTTGCCTACGGAGCAGCAAGAGGAACTGCCCCTCCCTACATTCAGGCTATGCTCAAACCCTACACCCCAACCTGAGCACTCTGTTCTGCCACCGCTGGTGTCACGAACCGGCTCGTAGCACGTAACAAAGAGGGAGACAACGTGGAGATAAGGAATAACAAAAATATATTTATTAACTGAAGTGAACTATATACAGTTACCAATGGTGTGTAGTCAATAATCAGTAGTGTAAGTGAGTGGTTGCGTGCATAGATGGTGATAATGAGGGGTGTTGAAAGGTGCCAAAGCAAACAAGCAAGCAAGCAAACAAACAAACAAACAAACAAACAGAACAGCCATAATAAATGCCCCAACCAAAAACCAACAGCGTGTCTGCATGGAGAGAGCCTCCTCAATGAATGGGGGAAAGAGGTATTTAACCCCAGGACATACCCGAGCCCAGGTGTGTCTCACTTCGCTGATGACCCTCCCAGCTCTGCTCACTGACCTCCTATTAAGGAAAACATGAGCAAAGAGAAAGAATTTGGCATATAGAGTGGAAGGGTCATCACCCTGGTCTCTTGGTCCTCCTACAACTACGGGAGTGCAGCTCCCGCACAGTCTAGTACAACCTCTTCTCTGGCCTGGCACCCCAATGGTGGAACCAGCTTGACCCTGAAGCTAGGACAGCAGAGTCCCTGCCTATCTTCAGAATATATTCTCTGCATGATGGCGCCGACGGAGATGGTCGCTTCGCTTCAGGTCGTTAGGAAACTATGCAATAATTATTTTTTTCATGTATTATTTCTTACATTGTTAGCCCAGAAAATCTCAAGTGTTATTACATACTGCCGGAAAGAACTATTGGATATAAAAGCGACGTCAACTTACCAACATTACGACCAGGAATACGTCTTTCCAGAAGCGGATCCTTTGTTTGGACCTCTACCCTGGACATGGGATCTAATCCCAGAGGCCAATCCAAAACAACGCGGTCGCCGCAGGAGAGACAGACGGAACGGCCTACTGGTCAGTCTCTGAAGGCAAACACACCATCCACCGCTTCCGAGCATATTACTCGCCAATGTCCAATCTCTTGACAACTAGGTGGATGAAATTAGGGCACGAGTTGCATTCCAGAGAGACATCAGAGATTGTAACATTCTCTGTTTCATGGAAACATGGCTCACGTGGGATATGTTGTCAGAGTTGGTACAGCCACCCTGTTTCTTTACGCATCCCGCCGACAGAAACAAACATCTCTCTGGTAAGAAGAAGGGCGGGTGTATGCCTTATGATTAACAACTCATGGTATAATCATAACAGCATACAGGAACTCAAGTCCTTTTGTTCACCTGACCTAGAATTCCTTACAATCAAATGCCGATCGCATTATCTTCCAAAATAATTCATTTCGATTATAGTCACAGCCGTGTAAATAACTGCAAAGCAGATATCTCGACGGCCCTGAAAGAACTTCACTGGATTCTATGTAAAGTGAAAACCATATATCCTGAGGCTGCATTTATTGTAGCTGGGGATTTTAACAAAGCTAATCTGAGAACAAGGCTTCCTAAATTCTATCAGCATTTCGAATGCGCAACAAGAGCTGGTAGCATTCTGGATCATTGCTACTCTAACTTCCGCCATGCATACAAAGCCCTCCCCCGCCCTCCCTTCGGCAAATCTGACCATGACTCCATTTTGTTGCTCCCAGCCTACAGACAGAAACTAAAACTGGAAACATTTGTGTTCAAGTCTATCCAATGCTGGTCTGACCAATTGGATTCCACGCTTCAAGATTGCTTCGATCACGTGGACTGGGATATGTTCCGGGTAGCCTCAGACAATAACATTGATGTATACGCTGACTCGGTGAGCGAGTTTATTAGCAAGTGCATAGGTGATGTTGTACCCACTGTAACTATTAAAACCATCCTTAACCAGAAACCATGGAATGAAGGCAGCATTCGCGCAAAACTGAAATGGCGAACCACTGCTTTTAATCATGGCAAGATGACTGGAAACATGACCGAATACAAACAGTGTAGCTATTCCCTCTGCAAGGCAATCAAACAAGCAAAGTGTCAGTATAGAGACAAAGTGGAGTCTCAATTCAACGGTTTAAACACGAGACGTATGTGGCAGGGTCTACAGTCAATCACGGATTACAAAAAGAAAACCAGCCCCCGTCGCGGACATCGACGTCTTGCTCCCAGAAAAATTAAACAACTTCTTTGCTCGAATTGAGAACAATACAGTGCCACTGACACGCTACCAAAGCCTGTGGGCTCTCCTTCTCCGTGGCCAACGTGAGGCTGCCGGCCCAGACAGCATCCCTAGACGCGTCCTCAGTGCATGCGCAGACCAGCTGGCTGGTGTGTTTACGGACCTATTCAATCTCTGCCCTATCCCAGTCTGCTGTGCCCACATGCTTCAAGATGGCCACCATTGTTCCTGTCCCCAAGAAAGCTAAGGTAACTGAACTAAATAACTATCGCCCCGTTGCACTCACTTCTGTCATCATGAAGTGCTTTGAGAGACTAGTCAAGGATCATATCACCTCTACCCTACCTGACACCCTAGACCCACTCCAATTTGACGGGCAGCCCCCAGGTGGTGAAGGTAGGAAACAATATCTCCACCCCGCTGATCCTCAACACTGGGGCCTCACAAGGGTGCGTTATCAGCCCTCTCCTGTACTCCCTGTTCACCCATGACTGCGTGGCCATGCACGCTTCCAACTCAATCATCAAGTTTGCAGATGACACTACAGTGGTAGGCTTGATTAGCAACGACGACGAGACGGCCTACAGGGAGGAGATGAAGGCCCTCGGAGTGTGGTGTCAGGAAAACAACCTCTCACTCAACATCAACAAAACAAAAGAGATGATCGTGGACTTCAGGAAACAGCAGAGGGAGCATCCCCCATTCCACATCGACAGGACAGTAGTGGAGAAGGTGGACATTTTTAAGTTCCTCGGCACACACATCAATGACAAACTGTCCACCCACACAGACAGCGTGGTGATGAAGGCGCAACAGCGGCTCTTCAACCTGAGGAGGCTGAAGAAATTTGGCTTGTCACCTAAAACACCCAGAAACTTTTATAAATGCACAATCGAGAGCATCCTGTCGGGCTGTATCACCGCCTGGTACAGCATTTGCTCCGCCCACAACCGCAAGGCTCTTCAAAGGGTACAACGCATCACCGGGGGCAAACTACCTGCCCTCCAGGACACCTACAGCACCCGATGTCACATGAAGGCCAAAAAGATCAAGGACAACAACCACCCGAGCCGCTGCCTGTTCACCCCACTATCATCCAGAAGACCAGGTCAGTACAGGTGCATCAAAGCTGGGACCGAGAGACTGAAAAAAAGCTTCAATCTCAAGGCCATCATACTGTTAAACTGCCATTACTAATATAGAGAGGCTGCTGCCAACATACAGACTCAAATCTCTGGCCACTTTAATACATTTATTCAATGGATTTAATAAAGGTATCACTAGCCACTTTAAATAACACCTCTTTAATAATGTCTACATATCCTACACTGCTCATCTCATATGTATATACTGTATTCTATACCATCTATTGCATCTTGCCTACGGCCATCGCTCATCCATATTTTTATACATATACATATTCTTATTCATCCCTTTACATTTGTGTGTATATGGAAGTCGTTGTGAATTTGTTAGATTACTTGTTAGATATTACTGCACTGTCAGAACTAGAAGCACAAACATTTCCCTACATTCGCATTAACATCTCTTAATCATGTGTATGTGACCAATGCAATTTGATTTGATTTGATCTGAAACCCTACCTCTTCAAAGACCATCTTAAATAATTCCACAATGTCCCCTTCGCACCCCCTTCTCACACAAAAAGGGAAAAATATAATGCCTTTCTAACACTCGGAATAACTTGGAGCAACTTCGATCTCTCACACTAAAATTCTAAGATGTCATACTTTTCTATGATGCAATTCAAGCATGTGGGCACACACACACAATGTGGACAATGAGGGTTAAATTTAGCGCAATTTTTTTAGTTGACAGAATGCACAAAATCCATTGTAGAGATTTTCTCAGCGGCAATGTTGTTCAGTAAGAACAAGAGCTGTACAAACAAGCATATCTCTTCTCCCACGGACACATGCACGCACACGCACACGCACACACACACACACACACACACACACACACACACACACACACACACACACACACACACACACACACACACACACACACACACACACACACACACACACACACAGAGTGAGAGAAAGGTGGAGAGGGAGAGAAAGAGAGAGAGAAAGAGAGAGGGTGAGGGAGAGAATGAAAGAGGGAGAAAGAGAGAGAGCGGATGCCAAGGTCAACCCCTGAGATTCCACAAGTGGTGTTATGATTTGCTAAATAGCTCCACCTACAGTATACATTGCCCACTCCAACCAAAGGATAAATGACTCCAGTGTGTTCTCCTCACAACATAACTGCAACTTCAACATCCTTCTCTATAACTCAAACAGACAATGTAGTACACAGTACCTTAAACACCCCAATTTGGAAATTCAAATACTTTCCCTGTGATAACAGACCTCTAAGCAACCACTAAGCAGGCGATCCAGACTATCAACACAGAGGGTCTTGATGGTTGGAATGGAGGCCTGATTTGCTCTACATGACTGATTTGCTCTACACTGGCGAATCACAACGAGTCACAAAATATAAACAGGAAATCCATCAATAGACACGACATCACTCACCTGTGGTTCAGTGACCGCAGACTGTGGTCCTGACTGTGTCTTATTCACAGATATGGTTTGACCGACGGTGACATAGACGGAACAACAATATAAACGCAACAAGTGTTGGTCCCATGTTTCATGAGCTGAAAATAAAAGATCCCAGAAAGGTTCCATGTGCACAATTTCTCTCAAATGTTGTGCACAAATTTGTTTACATCCCTGTTAGTGAGCATTTCTCCTATGCCAAGATAATCCATCCATCTGACAGGTGTGGCATATCAAGAAGCTGATTAAACAGTATAATCATTACACAGGTGCATCTTGTGCTGGGGACGATAAAAGGCCACTCTAAAATGTGCAGTATTGCCACACAACATAAAGCCACAGATGTCCAGTTTAGAGGGAGCGTGCAATTGGCCTGCCGACTGCAGGAATGTCCACCTTAGCAGTTGCCATAGAATTTTACGTTCATTTCTCTACCTTAAAATGCCTCCAATGTTGTTTTAGAGAATTTTGCTGTATGGCCAACCAGACTCACAACCGCAGACCATGTGTAACCACACCAGCCCAGGACCTTGACATCCGGCTTCTTCACCCGCGGAATCATCTGAGACCAGCCACCTTCGGGCAACTGATGAAATTGTGGGTTTGCAGAACCAAAGTTTTTCAGAAACCTTCTCAGGGAAGCTCATCTTTGTGCTTGTCGTCCTCATCAGGGTCTTGACCTGACTGCAGTTCAGCGTTGTAAATGACTTCAGTGGGCAAATTCTCACCTTCGATGGCCACTGGCACGCTGGAGAAGTGTGCTCTTCATGGATGAATCCTTGTTTCAACAGTACTGGGCAGATTGCAGACAGCGTTTATGGCGTCGTGTTGGTGAGCAGTTTGCTGATGTCAACCTTGTGAACATGGTGCCCCATGTTTGGCAGTGGGGTTATGGTATGGGCAGGCATAAGCTACGGACAATGAACACAATGGCATTTTATCAATGGCAATCTGAATGATACCATGACGAGATCCTGAGGCCCATTGTCTTGCCATTCATCCACAACTGTTTGAAACTCCTAGGAGCTGAAAAAATGACCTGCATACTCACCAGACATGTCACGCATTGAGCATGTTTGGGATGCTCTGGATCGACGTGTAAGACAGCATTTTCCAGTTCCCGCCAATAGCCAGCAACTTTGCACAGCCATTGAAGAGGAGTGGGAAAACATTCCACAGTCCACAATCAACAGCCTGATCAACTCTATGAGAAGGAGATGTGTCGTGCTGCATGAGGCAAATGGTGGTCACACCAGATACTGACTGGTTTTCTGATCCACGCCCCTACTTTATTTAAGGTTTCTATGACCAACAGATGCATATCTGTATTTCCAGTCATGTGAAGGCCATAGATTAGGGCCTAATGAATTTAGTTAAATTGACTGATTTCCTTAAATGAACTGTAATTAGTAAAATCTTAAAAATTGTTCTCATGTTCCGTTCATATTTCTTTTCAGTGTAGTTTCCAAGGGGATTTTGCTTGGGTGGTATTTTCGCTATTGTTTTCAACTTTCAGCTTGGGCCCCAATAGTGTTGTTGAATATGGGGCCTCATAGTAACTCTAATTTGCTTATGCATTATACATTGTCTTGGTGATCATTGGGTACCTTCCTAAATACACAGTTGTTGGTGGTAAAATAATTCCATAAATGACATTGAATCCCACCATGTGCTCCAAATGTAACATCACTAATGACCAACCCTAGGCCAGGATTCAATCCGAGGGGCATTATAACACAGTGAGATGGGCAGCCGACAATGTGCCTTTTAAAATAATTTTCACTGACGTTTGCTGAGATCGCATTCACTGTAAATTACCTTTAAAGTCAATTCAATGAGCTGCACTATAGCGGCTGCCTGAAATTGAATCCCAGCTCTATTGTCACAAGTTGGAGGCACATTGACTGGCGGGCGCGCAATGACCACAACAATTAAATATAACATAACTAATTGCTATGCCGTGAATCATTCCCATATAGTAAAATAGAAACTCTCAAATCAAAATGTATTGGTCACATACACATGGTTAGCAGATGTTAATGTGGGTGTAGCAAAATGCTTGTGCTTCTAGTTCCGACAATGCTGTAATATCTAACAAGTAATATCTAACAAATTCACAACAACTACCTTATGCACACAAATGTAAGGGATGAATAAGAATATGTACATATAAAGATATGGATGAGCGGGTTTTCAGTCTCTCAATCCCAGCTTTGATGCACCTGTACTGACCTCGCCTTTGGGATGATAGCGGGGTGAACAGGCAGTGGCTCGGGTGGTTGTTGTCCTTGATGACGTTTTTGGCCTTACTGTGAAATCAGGTGGTGTAGGTGTCCTGGAGGGCAGGTAGTTTTCCCCCGGTGATGTGTTGTGCAGACCGCACTACCCTCTGGACAGCCTTGCGGTTGTGGGCGGTGCAGTTGCCGTACCAGGTGGTGATACAGCCCGACAGTATGCTCTCGATTGTGCATCTGTAAAAGTTTGTGAGTGTGACAAGCCAAATTTCTTCAGCCTCCTCAGGTTGAAGAAGCGCCTTCATCACCACGCTGTCTATGTGGGTGGACCATTTCAGATTGTACGTGACATGTGTGCCGAGGAACTTACCTTCTTCACTACTGTCCTGTCGATATGGATGGGGGGTGCTCCCTCTGCTGTTTCCTGGAGTCCACAATTATCTCCTTTGTTTTGTTGATGTTGAGTGAGAGGATATTCTCCTGACGCCACACCTCCTCCCTGTAGGCCGTCAGGTCGTTGTTGCTAATCAAGCCTACCACTGTAGTGTCGTCTGTAAACTTGATGATTGAGTTGGAAGCGTGCATGGCCACACAGTCATGGGTGAACAGGGAGTACAGGAGAGGGCTGAGAACGCACCCTTGTGAGGCCCCAGTGTTGAGGATCAGCGGGGTGGAGATGTTGTTTCCTACCTTCACCATCTGGGGTGGCCCGTCAGAAAGTCGAGCTTAATGACGAGTTTGGAGGGTACTGTCATGACATTGGCCTGTGGGTAAGGTTTATGACCCCCCCATAAATACCTTTCTCCCTTACCTCTCTCTCTGACTCTACTGAAGGACTCTTGAATAGCCTTTGTTAAACATAGAGAGTCTGGGAACATCAAACAAGTGCGGGGAAAGGAACCATATTTCGGTAATAGAACCAGTTGAAAATATGCGTTGGTACTTAATGAATATGATGTCAGTTCGGGTGTCATCTGATCCATTATGACTGATGACAAGATGACATAAACTGTATCTGGGAAAGTCTACAGATTCTAGTTATCAGATTCACATGGAATTGTTGTGCAATTTAAATGCAATTTAAATGAAACTATTTGTGAAAAGATTAAATGTAATTTTAGCTTCCAAATGAGAGAATTGGGTTTTCAGAAGGTTAGAGCTCTGCTCAATCAGTGGCCCGCCCCTGTGAAGAGACATGGGTTATAAACTATGAAACACACCCTTCTCTCCCTCCACTATATAAGCCCTTGACGAAAATGTAACTATCTGTTCCGAGGACGATAGGACGACGGTCCATACGTTGAAAAGGACTAACATGTCAACTACAGAGCTAAGCCAACCTCAGCGTGAGCTTTGGTTGCGAATGGTATGAACTTTGAACTCTTATTCACTACAGAAGTGATACCTCCTAGCCGTTGAGTTAGCAGCGGTCGCTGTAAACGTGGGCTAGGAGAGGACAGACAGAGTATCCTGTCTACCACCCAACGACGACACTACAACGTATTCCGTTCACCACCAGAGACACTCTTCAAAGGACAACCTATTGAAGTGCAGCTCAGAGTAAATATTTATTGCATTTTCCTTTTCCAAATGGGCGGTAATTTAGAATGCATAGAATACTGTATTTACAATAGCACAGCTTCTCCCTTTGTTCCTCAGTCTTCCCACTCTTTCACTCAAACCCAACCCCCTTTCTTTTGTGTAACCAGCTGTCATATCTGCTCCGTCCGCTAGGGACGTTTTCCTTTATGACGTAATTTGTAATCAATGTATGGTTCATTCTGTGTATATGTAATTCTGTGTGATTACTTAGGTATTTAGTAAATAAATAATTAAACCCAATTTTGTATTGCTGATTCAACTTGTTAGCCAGGGTTCGTGAAGATAACCAAGAATTCTACGATGTTCAGATGAGACTGAAATAAGGTGACGATTAATATTGACTGCTATTGATGTAAAATATTACTTGGTCTTTCAGAGTTTATTCGGAAGATAAAGCTCTATAAACACTCTTTCGTGGTGCCCCGACTTTCTAGATAATTACATTTACAAGATTAGCTCAATCAGGTAATATTAATTACAGAGAAAGGATTTTATAGAATAGCATGTCATATCACTTAATCCGGCATAGCCAAAGAAACGACAGTACTCTGGTGTTCAATGCTGAGCTGTAGTCAGTGAACAGCATTCTTACATAGGTATTCCTCTTGTCCAGATAGGGTAGTGTGCAGTGTGATGCCGATTGCATCGTCAGTGGACCTATTGGGGCGGTATGCAAATTGGAGTAGGTCTAGGGTATCAGGTAGGATGGAGGTGATGTGATCCTTGACTAGTCTCTCAAAGCACTTCATGATGACAAAAGTGAGTGCAACGGGGCGATAGTCATTTTGCTCAGTTACCTTAGCTTTCTTGGGGACCGAAACATTGGTGACCATCTTGAAGCATGTGGGGACAGCAGACTGGGATAAGGATTAATTGAATATGTCCGTAAACACACCAGTCAGCTGGTCTGCGCATGTTTTGAGGACACGGCTAGGGATGCTGACAGGGCCGGCATTCTTGCGAGGGCTAACACGTTTAAATGTTTTACTCACGTTGGCCACGGAGAAGGAGAGCCCACAGGCTTTGGTAGCGGGCCGTGTCAGTGGCACTGGATTGTCCTCAAAGCGAGCAAAGAAGTTGTTTAATTTGTCTGGGAGCAAGACATCGATGTCCGCGATGGGGCTGTTTTTCATTTTGTAATCCGTGATTGACTGTAGACCCTGCCACATACGTCTCGTGTTTGAGCCATTGAATTGCGACTCTACTTTGTCTTTATACTGACGCTTTGCTTGTTTGAGTGCCTTGCGAAGGGAATAGCAACACTGTTTGTATTCGGTCATGTTTCCAGTCGCTTTGTCATGATTAAAAGTAATGCTTCACGATTTCAGTTTTGCGCGAACGCCGCCATCAATCCACGGTTTCTAGTTAGGAAAAGCTTTAATAGTCACAGTGGGTACAACATCGCCGATGCACTTGATAATAAACTCGCTCACTGAGTCAGCGTATACATCAATTTTAATGTCTGGGGCTATCTGGAACATATCCCAGTCCACGTGATCGAAGCAATCTTGAAGCATGGAATACGATTGGTCAGACTAGCGTTGGATAGACCTGAGCACTGGTATTTCCTGTTTCAGTTTCTGTCTATAGGCTGGGAGCATGTCAAGAGAATTTTCAATCCCAATGATAATAACTAACAATCAATAAGCTTTGACCAATCCCCGAGGTTTGTAAGACCCTGGGTTTAATAATAATTAGACAAAGACTCAGCTTATGCAAAAGGTTCGTACAGTTTATTCACGAGAGCGCTCTGAAGTCCATAATACAAAGACATCCATTTTATAACTCACTCCATATTTACGCACATACATACACACGAACAGTAGATATCCTACGCACATACATACACACGGACAGTAGGTGAGTTGTATCCACTGTTTATCACTACCAAGCCGACAGTTCCATTCCCCTGAGATTAGAGGAACCTTGAAAGGACTTGTAAGGACTCCCTGTCCTGTCATAAGTTTCTCATAGTTCTAGCCAGGTCGGGTCAAACACAGTTGAATTGTTCTCGGTATTTTCTTAGACACACACACACACACACACACACACACACACACACACACACACACACACACACACACACACACACACACACACACACACACACACACACACACACACACACACACACACACACACACACACACACACACACACACACACACAAGACAGAGAGGGAAAGAGCACTGGGGGAGACTGCAGGTCAAAGTGAAACAGGATGACCAGTAGAGGGCGTTGCAGGAGCAGATGTGACAGTCACACCCTGATCAGTTTCACCTGTCTTTGTGCTTGTCTCCAACCCCCTCCAGGTGTAGCCCATCTTCCCCATTATCCCTTGAGCATTTATACCTGTGTTCTCTGTCTGACCCCAAGCCTGCCTGCCATCCTGTACCTGCCTGACTCTGACCTGATTACGAGCCTCTGCCTGTCCTCGACCTGCCCTTTGCCCCGTGTTATAATAAATTATTGAGAACTGTATTATGCGCCTCCTGCATCTCGGTCATATCCTGAATCATGATAGGTTCAGAGAATTAATCTAGTACTGAAAGCATAAGCTACAGCTAGTTAGCACTGCAGTGCATTAAATGTGGTGAGTAGTTGACTCAAAGAGAGAGAAAGACAATAGTTGAACAGTTTTGAACAAATTAAAGCAAGAGAGAAATAGAGAGATTTCATCATTTTTTTTCAATTTCAGTTTCACTTACTTAGCTGGCAAATACAGCTAGCTAGTTTAGCCTACTGAAACACCCTGCTCAAACAGAGGGATGCTATGTTAGCTAGCTGGCTATGACTTTCCAACACGACACTGGATCTCTTCCAAGTAAAGGTAAGCTCTTGGTATTACGAATTTATTGCCATCGGGGCCTACCGTTGTAACTGCTTACTGACTGTACACTAATGTTACTGCATGGGTCAGCGGTTTAAGGCACTGCATCACAGTGCTAGAGGCATCACTACAGATCCTGGTTTGATTCCAGACTGTATCACAACCGGCCGTGATTGGAAGTCCCATAGGGCGGCGCAAAATTGTCCCAGAGTGGTTAGGGCTTGGCTGGGCTAGGCCGTCATTGTAAATAAGAATTTGTTGTTAACTGATTTGCCTAGTTAAATAAAGGTTAAATAAATAATAGTTATATTAGCTATGCTGACTCTGATGTTACATTAGCTAATATGGTGACAACGATGTAGGCTGTTTGTAGAGCTATGGCTTGGAAAGTTTTTTTTGCCTGGTCACATACATTGAAGTCCACAAGCGAAAGGAAGAGAAGGAATACAACGTGGCTGTTATGAGAGTGAACTGTGTTTACGCGTGATCAGGGGTGTATTCATTCCGCCGATTCTGTTGAAAATGTTTTCTTAAACGGAAGCAAGCGGAACAAAACAGGGATAAATATACTTGAATTTGTTCAATAGAAAATCTATTTTGCAACTGTTGGACACCCTATATCAGCTAGATGCAGGCAAGAGTGTGCAAGGCGGTATTGAATGTAACTGTCTGTCACTTCAAATTTGTCTCACGACCTGTGTGTACCTACGTTGTAAACTGTCATTCATAGACTAGGTTGTAGCGCACAGACACACACATACCTAACCCCTATATGACTGAAGACAATCCAACACACATTTTTTACATTTACATTTTAGTCATTTAGCAGACGCTCTTATCCAGAGCGACTTACAGTAGAGTGCATACATTTTATTACATTTTTACATACTGAGACAAGGATGGCCAAACCCTCCCTAACCCGGACGACGCTATGCCAATTGTGCGTCGCCCCACGGATCTCCCGGTTGCGGCCGGCTGCGACAGAGCCTGGGCGCGAACCCAGCCCAGCCTGGGCGCGAACCCAGAGACTCTGGTGGCGCAGCTAGCACTGCGATGCAGTGCCCTAGACCACTGCGCCACCCGGGAGAGGACACACTTATATCCCATTAGGCCGTCAACCCACGCAGCCAATTCAATCTAAAAACAGGTGATATTGGCCAAATTAGCCACATTTACGTGTCCTTAAACACAGTCTAAAGCAGGGGTGTCAAACTCAAATACCCAGTGGGCCAAAATGTAAAACCTGAACAAAGTCGCGGGCCAACATTGAACAAATGAACCTTTTAATATGGACCCAAACAAGTTTTGCTTTAACATTGAATATGGAACAAGCATCGCTTATTACCATACAATATATAATTTAATAGTGGAGACATGCAAAATCGAATTTCAAATGAAAAAACACATCAATGGCATTCATTTATTAAATAAATAAAATGTAAATAAAAATCGTATGCCTCTTTTCTATTTGCAGCCTTCTGATTTAAATACCAAAATAAACTTTTTCCAGATGCGTCGCAGCTCTCATCCACAGCGAGGGAGAACGCAACGAAATCTTTTCCCTTTTCCATCAGCTGGTCATAAAGATTGGTGGCAAGATCACATGTGCGATCAGCTACTGTGTTCCTGCTCAGGCTCACGTTTGAAAATGCTTGCTTTTTCTCTGGGCATACGAGGTCACAAACTTTCATCATGCACTTTTTCACGAACTCTCCCTCATTAAAGGGCCGGGCTGATTTTGCGATCTCTGCTGCCACTATATAACTAGCCTTTACAGCAGCCTCACTTTGTGATGTGGCTTTTTTGAACATATTCTGTTGTGAAACCAAACTTCTTTTCATCTCCTCTACTTTCTGGCTCCTTTGAGTCATGTCCATGTCCTTGTATTTGTCATGGTGTTTCGTTTCATAGTGTCGTCTAATGTTGTACTCCTTACTTACAGCCACGTTGACTCCACAAACAAGACAAACAGGTTTGTCTTTTACATATGTAAACAGATATTCTGCTTCCCACTTGTCCAGAAAGCTCCTGTTTTCTGCCTTTCTTTTCGCCATTTTTGGGAAGGGATAGCGCGCTGACAGTTGTAGCGTCTATGTTGCTATGACTACTGTCACAGAGGAGAGGGCGTTTCTGGGTCCTGTCCTGATTGGCGCGCGAAAACAACAGCAGAGCATTATGGGATTCGTAGTATTAGCGGTGAATGCGCTGTATAATACCGGCGGGCCAGCTCTAGTAGTAATTTGGTATTGTCTCGCGGGCCAAATATAATTACCCCACGGGCCAAATTTGGCCAGAGTTTGACACCCATGGTCTAAAGGCTTCACTAATTTCAAAAACACTATTCCTTGTGTTCTGATGTGTACCATATGCACAATTTTATAGCCTATTGTTTTATTGGTGTTTACTTTCATAAAACAATAATTGTCCACCTCACGGTTCAGCTGTCACAGATTTGAGCACTAGATGGGGCCAACGAACATGGTAGCCTCTCCTCAAGAGCCGACAAAACTTTGCAGGTTTCTACTTTTTCTAGTGTTTTTTTCTCGTGTTTTTCCCAAATGTTCTGACTCAGTTTGTTTCATACATTACAGTTGTAAATATTATTATTATTATTATTGTTTATTTTTAACCTGCACTGTTGGAACTTAAGAATTTCACTGTACTGTGCAATTACATCTGCGACCATGTGCATGTGACTAATAAACTATCTAAAGGGAAGAGAAGCTTAGGCCTACCCCCAGAAAGAGAGAGAGATGCGGCGTTCATTTATTGTTACTTGTCAGAGAGGCTACAGGCATACAGAAGAAGTCTAATTTGTTAATTTTGTAATATAATAGTTTTTTACAAAGATAAGCATTATACTGTTAGATTAAAGGAGTAACTCTGGTAGGCCTAAAACATTATCCCTCACCTCAAGTTCAACTGTGGGAGTCAGTTGGAGGTCCGGGGCACACTGCGTTCATATCATAGGCCTTCAGTATAATAAGCTAATAGCCACACCATACCCAACCTTCACAAATCTTTATCAGGGTAATATCAAAAGTCAAGCCATCGTTTACAGGGAAATACAAGCAGGATATTATACAGTGCATTTGGAAAGTGTTCAGACCCCTTGACCTTTTTCACATTTTGTTACGTTACAGCCTTATTGTAAAATGGATTCAATTGTTTTTTCCCCTCATCAATCTACAAATTCTACCCCGTACTGACAAAGCAAAAACTGGATTTTATTATCATTATTTTAATTTTAGAATAAGGACGTAAACGTAACAAAATGTGGAAAAGTGAAGGAGTCTGAATACTTTCCGAATGCACTGTATGCAGGATCCGAATGCACTGAGATTATGTCGAGGCACAGATCTGGGGAAGGGTACTAAATAAATTCTGCAGCATTGAAGGACAAGGACACAGTGGCCTGAAAACATTCTTAAATGGAAGAAGTTTGGAACCACCGAGACTCTTCCAAGAGCTGGCCACCCAGCCAAACTGAGCAATCGGGGGAGAAGGGCCTTGGTCAGGGAGGTGACCAAGAAACCGATGGTCACTCTGACAGAGCTCCAGGGTTCCTCTGTGGAGATGGGAGAACCTTCCAGAAGGACAACCATTTTTGCAGCACTCCACCAGTCAGTCCTTTATGGTAGAGTGGCCAGACGGAAGCCTCTCCTCAGTAAAAGGCAAATGACAGCCCGCTTGGAGTTTGCCCAAAAGCACCTAAAGACTCTCAGACCAGGAGAAACAAGATTCTCTGGTCTGATGAAACCAAGATTGAACTCTTTGGCCTGAATGCCAAGCGTCACGTCTGGAGGAAACCTGGCACCATCCCTAAGGTGATGCATGGTGCTGGCAGCATCATACTGTGGGGATGATTTTCAGCGGCAGGGACTGGGAGACTAGTCAGGATCGAGGCAAAGATTAACAGAGAAAAGTACAGAGAGATCTTTGATGAAAATCTCACCTTCCAACAGGACAACGACCCTAAACACACAGCCAAGACAACACAGGAGTTGCTTCGGGATGTCCTTGCTTCTGAATGTCCTTGAGTGGCCCAGCCAGAGCCCAGACTTGAACGCGATCGAACATCTCTGAAAATAGCTGTGCAGCAATGCTGACAGAGTTTTAGAGGATCTGCAGAGAAGAATGAAAGAAACTCCCCAAATACAGGTGTGCCAAGCTTGTAGTGTCATACCCCAGATGACTCGAGGCTGTAATCACTGCTAAAGGTGCTTCAACAAAGTACTTGGTAAATTATTCTAATAGTTTTTTTTTTCATTTAACATTTATTTAACTAGTCAAGTCAGTTTTAAGAACAAATTCTTACTTACAATGACGGCCTACCCTGGCGACGCTGGGCCAATTGTGAACCGCCCTATGGGACTCCCAATCACGGCCGGATGTGATACAGCCTGGATTTGAATCAGGAACTGCAATGACGCCTCTTGCACTGAGATGCAGTGTCTTAGTCCACTGCGCCACTTGAGAGTAAAAGGTCTGAGTAGTTATGTAAATATGATATAAAAAAATTATAATTCAATACATTTGCAAAAAATTCTAAAATCCTGTTTTGCTGTGTCAGTAGGGGTATTGTGTGTAGATTGATGAGGGGAAAAAACAATATAATACATTTTAGAATACGCTGTAACGTAACAAAATGTGGAAAAGGTCAAGGGGTCTGAACACTTTCCAAATGCACTGTATATAAACTCAGCAAAAAAAGAAACATCCCTTTTTCAGGACCCTGTCTTTCAACGATAATTCGTAAAAATCAAAATATCTTTCCTAACCAGCACTGTTCCCATGCTTGTTCAATGAACCTTAAACATTTAATGAACATGCACCTGTGGAATTGTCATTAAGACACTAACAGCTTACAGACGTTAGGCAATTAAGGTCACAGTTATGAAAACTTAGGACACTAAAGAGGCCTTTCTACTGACTCTGAAAAACACCAAAACAAAGATGCCCAGGGTCCCTGCTCATCTGTGTGAACATGCCTTAGGCATGCTGCAAGGAGGCATGAGGACTGCAGATGTGGCCAGGGCAATAAATTGCAATGTCCGTACTGTGAGACGCCTAAGACAGAGCTACAGGGACACAGGACGGACAGCTGATCGTCCTCGCAGCGGCAGACCACGTGTAACAACACCTGCACAGGATCGGTACATCCGAACATCACACGTGCGGGACAGGTACAGGATGGCAACAACAACTGCCCGAGTTACACCAGGAACACACAATCCCTCCATCAGTGCTCAGACTGTCCGCAATAGGCTGAGAAAGGCTGGACTGAGGGCTTGTAGGCCTGTTGTAAGGCAGGTCCTCACCAGATATCACCGGCAACAACATCGCCTATGGGCACAAACCCACCGTCGCTGGACCAGACTGGACTGGCAAAAAGGGCTCTTCACTGACGAGTCGCGGTTTGGTCTCACCAGGGGTGATGGTCGGATTCGCGTTTATCATCGAAGGAATGAGCGTTACACCGAGGCCTGGACTCTGGAGCGAGATCGATTTGGAGGTGGAGGGTCCGTCATGGTCTAGGGCGTTGTGTCACAGCATCATCGGACTGAGCTTGTTGTCATTGCAGGCAATCGCAACGCTGTGCGTTACAGGGATGACATCCTCCTCCCTCAGTTGGTACCCTTCCTGCAGGCTCATCCTGACATGACCCTCCAGCATGACGATGCCACCATCCATACTGCTCGTTCTGTGCGTGATTTCCTGCAAGACAGAAATGTCAGTGTTCTGCCATGGCCAATGAAGAGCCCGGATCTCAATCCCATTGAGCACGTCTGGAGACCTGTTGGATCGGCGGGTGAGGGCTATGGCCATTAACCCCAGAAACGTCCGGGAACTTGCAGGTGCCTTGGTGGAGTAGTGAGGTAACATCTCATAGCAAGAATGGGCAAATCTAGTGCAGTCCATGAGGAGGAGATGCACTGCAGTACTTAATGCAGCTGGTGGCCACACCAGATACTGACTGTTACTGTTGACCCCCCCTTCCTTTGTTCAGTGACACATTATTCAATTTCTGTTAGTCACATGTCTGTGGAACTTGTTCAGTTTATGTCTCAGTTGTTGAATCTTGTTATGCTCATACAAATATTAACACATGTTAAATTTGATGAAAATAAACGCAGTTGACAGTGAGAGGACGTTTCTTATTTAGCTGAGTTTATATATAAAAAATATGTTCTATATGTTTTCTGCATATAGAATACTAATCCGAGTGTAGACGAGCAACTGAAACACAAAATGAGTCTGATGCCGAGCAGAAATGACAGCAGAGCAGACAGGCCTGTTGCCCTAGCGACTCTAGACTCCAGACAGACACTGTGTGTACACGCTTCAGAGCAAGTACTGTTCTCCCTTCAGACAAGCATGTGTCAAAACTTTTTTCATTTTCACAATGTCTCTTGTTCACATTCATTTGTAAATGTCCAAGCTCCTACCTATATATGTATAACTTTATGAGCTGGATTACTGTCTTTGCGCTCGCTAGCACATTTAGCTAGCAGCCTCTATGGAACTTCGCTATTACTTGTGCTAAGTTTGTTAGCATTCTGGTAACAGATGCCCAATGGTTATTTTTCCGTTCTTTTGGCGCCCCCTTGTGTACTAAAATATAAATCCCCGGATAAGAGAAGGACGATATGAAGTTATGAAAATCTGGAAATCACCCAACCCTAGTCTTAGTACTCCATCCCTCTCTCGCTCTGTCCTACATCCCATCCCTCCATCTCTCACGGTGGTGTAAACTGTTTTCTTCAAGTCAATCGCTCCCTGAGCCCTCCCTCCCTGCCTCTCTCTGTCTCTCTCTACCCTCTCCCTACATCCATCCCTCATTAGGAAATGCTCGAAACACACACACACACACACACACACACACACACACACACACACACACACACACACACACACACACACACACACACACACACACACACACACACACACACACACACACACACACACACACATTTGAACTTGCTAGTGTGTGCAAAACATTTGATCCTGTGTGATGAAGTTCTTTGCTAAAACTATATTTTACTGAATAGTAATAATACATGTATTATGAACTGAAATGTAAGAATCATATTTCCAGATATTCCTTTACTGGCACCTAAATCAGCTCAGCAGGACAGAATGGTTTTCAGTCAGAAAAAGGATCTCAGTAATAGTGTGACTTCGCTCTTATAGAGGAGAGAAAGTCTGTTTGCTGTTGTTTTGTCCTGAAGAATGTTAAGTTTCATTTCCTGATTTTATTTTGAATTGAATTGGACCAATGACTGCGGAGTTCATAAGCGGGAACAGACAGCTGACTCGACTCGTCCAATGAAGGAACAGAGCCTCTGAGAGTGAAGAGAAGCAGAAACAGAGACAGACCCAGACATTGGATCAACCGAATCACGCATCAGCTCATCCCCCCACACACATACACCCCACCACCCCCCTTCCTTGCCTCAACACGTTATAAAGTCAGATGCTCTATTGAGAAGCAACACAACATTTCTCCTGACTGGAAAAACATAAAGACTTAATAAACTGTTTTGATCTTCATTCAGTTCATTCTAGTCGACAGATTGACATTCAGTAATCTTTAGAAGAGAAGCTTCACTGTGTTTCTACAGCCTGAGGAGCTACTGAAGAACATCTGACTGATATATTACAACAGCAGGAGACTCCTCACAGGTGCGTCTTCAATTTGAGGGACTATACTACTGATTCAATTTTTCAATTCAATTTTATTTTATATAGCCCTTCGTACATCAGCTAATATCTCGAAGTGCTGTACAGACACCCAGCCTAAAACCCCAAACAGCTAGTAATGCAGGTGTAGAAGTACTACTGACTAATACTACTGATTTACTGTTTCTACTGTGTTCTATTGTATTCTATTAGAATCACAGATGTCTATACTGGGTATCCACAACAACTGCTACCCAGCCCAATATTATGGCAGTCCTCTGCTCTAACCTCTGTTTGTGCATGTGTGTCTGTCGGAGGGGTTGAGATAAACGGAAGCTGAATTTCTGTTGGACGTTGTGTACAATTGGACAATAAAAACAGCTTATCTTATCTAATAAAGATAAGTCAACGTGATTATGGTGATTGAAGTTAGTCTATTCCACTCTATATAACTGACTGTTCACCACAGAATGAGAGAACGTCCTGACTTCAAACTGAACACTAAAAACACCCATAATTTAAATTAAAATTGTCATAATTCCAGCATGATAGTGAGAGAGAAGGTTAATTGATGTTCCTCCTATTCAGTCATGACGCTCTCTCTCTCTCTCTCTCTCTCTCTCTCTCTCTCTCTCTCTCTCTCTCTCTCTCTCTCTCTCTCTCTCTGGGTCGGTGGACATCGGGCTGTTCCACCAGCATCTAAGCGGGGGGTCACATGTCAGGGGACCCGGCGTGGGCGCCAGCATCGAGGCATCCAATCGGGACGGAGTCAAGTTGATGGCAAGAGCCCAGGTTCTAACGCTGTCTCAAGGCGAAGGGAAGGGGAGGACCAGGGTGGGGCTGGCGTTCGACACGGGCGTGGGAATTGGTCCAGAAGGGCTGGAGGCAAAGGTGTTGGGGACCGGGCTGAGGCTGGGGCCAAGACCCACTGTGTCTCTGGTGGGAAATGAACTGGAGTGTTCTGTCATGTAGACTTTGGTTGTGTCCTAAATTGTACACTATAGTGCACTACTTTTGATCAGGAATCATAGTGCACTATATAGGGAATAGGGTGGGAATGCACCCTGTGTTCTTTCATGGAGTCGGTAATGTACACTGTTTCTGGAACAGCTGGCAACCTGAAGGGTATCACTTCACTCTGGACAATGTTGCGTGTTGGAGCATGTTGGGGTCGAAATGGTTGAACCTAAATGTATAATAAAATCAAGAGTTTTTACATATTAAGAGTCTGGCCTACTTTTACTGATGTCTTTTAGCATTCAGGAGAGGGAGAGCGGAGAAAGAGTGTGGGGATAGGAGGTGAGAGGGGAGTGAGAGGAGAGCGATGGGACTGGACTGAGAGAGGAGGGCGAGTAAGGATACACAGTAATATGATGTCACAGTCATAGACATAGATTTTACTGTATATACATCATTGATCCAGTGGTGTGTATTCATGGTTAACAAGGGAACACAGATGTCCCCAAATACAGTACATGGAGACTGTTTAGTGCCAAAAGTAATACAGGGTGGGGGGGGGGGGGGGCTATCTGTTGTTCCATGTAGTGAATCTGTTATTCAATCCATTTGTATGGGCCAAACATTTTTTTCATCAAATACATAAAAAAAAAAAGATCCTTCAAGGGGTCTTAAAATTCAAAATCAAATCAAATTCAAAATCAAATAGCTAAATGATCCTTGGTATGGCCTTTTCAAATCAATTCCATAATTTCGATACATCCTGACAAAATATACCATATTACTGGCCTGCTAATGTGCCTGGACTAGAGGTCTTCACGGGACCAAAACGGAACTGGGGCTTTCCCACCCAGTCCCGATATGCATAAAACAGTTTGTTTAATATAGAGATCTGTTTCAAACAGACCCAAGGACAACTGGACTCGTTCCTAGAGACTTGGGTGGATCCAGACCCGGTCCGATCCGTATGAGGGAAGAAAGCAGAAAAGTCATTTTTAAGACACTTTATTAACCAGAGCTGATAAAGAGGAGAGGAGTGAGAGAAATACAGAGGGGCCGTACCATAGCCACAGGAAGTAGGTGTTCTGAGAGTGCAGGAGCACCCCCTGAAAAATCTGATTGAAAAATATAATATTAATAAAATATATATATATTTTTCTCACAAAAGTAGTGCACTGGGCCTTTAGTTGTCTTGTATTAGCTGACCATAACTATGCAAATCGCAGCCCCCCCCCCCCCCCCCACCCACTACTTCCCACTGTTATGGGCCATACTGTGAACGAGTGCTGCCTGGTCTCATAGACTAGACGTTGCATTACATTATATGTCTATACTGTATTCTATTCTAAAATCTGATTTGATTTGACATAGTAAATGGAAATCCGGAACACATTAATTAGTATGTATGATATGTTACGTTTGGTATGGTTACATAAGACAGATGGTTACTTAAAGCAAAAATTAAAGTAGGGTGGTTGGTCAGGGTGGATGGGTAGGGAGTTAACGTGAAAGTCTAGCAACACAAAGATTGTGAGTTCAAATCTCATCACAGAAAATTTTAGCTAATTAGCAACGTACTACTTTTTTTAGCTTCTTTGCAACTACTTACATGCTGACCACACCGCCGGCATTGCATGTGCGAGCTTTGCAAAATAAATGTACACACATGTTATTCAATAATTTTATCTAAACTGCTTGCGTGCGTCAATGAGCATCTGCATATAACCATGTGGGAATTTGAAAGATGAACTGTGGTCCACACTCCAGTCCAGTGGGGGATGGTAATGCACCTTAAAGTTTGTTGCCAACCGCCATATACAGTCCACAGAAGAAGAAGAAGAAGAGATTAGTAGAAACTAACTAGGTTTCCCCTTTTATTTGTGAATTAATTGTCGGAGTAGAGAACACACGATTTTGTGTTGACTCAAAATGGGTCAAAATTCTACAAAGATCCAGAAAAAAAGGTAAAATATAAACCCAATGTTTATGTCCCAAATTAGCTAGCAACTGCAAGCTAGCTAGCTAAATGTCCATGAATGTTTCATGTGTTTCGACTTGTCCCCAAAATTATATAGTTTGTTCAGAGTTAGTTTTGATATTTTTATATGATCACGTCTGGTGTGGATGGACAAAATCAACATGCTGGGTCTAGTCAGCATGTTAGCATGTTAGCTAACCCTTCCCCTAACCTTAATCTTAACCCTTTTAGCTAACCCTTCCCCTAACCCTAATCTTAACCCTTTTAGCTAACCCTTCCCCTAACCCTAATCTTAACCCTTTTAGCTAACCCTTCTCCTAACCCTAATCTTAACCCTTTTAGCTAACCCTTCCCCTAACCCTAATCTTAACCCTTTTAGCTAACCCTTCCCCTAACCCTAATCTTAACCCTTTTAGCTAACCCTTCCCCTAACCCTAATCTTAACCCTTTTAGCTAACCCTTCCCCTAACCCTAATCTTAACCCTTTTAGCTAACCCTTCCCCTTACCATAACCGTAACTCTTTAATCTAACTCATAAACTTAACCATAACCCCTAAATTCGTAATACATACCATACAAAACATAACATATTATAATAAATGGGAGTGTTTTTTCGTAATTACGTACAGAATAATACGAAATGCTCTGAGACCAGGTTGGCGAGTGACATGGGGAGCAGGGAGGAGAGAGGGAGAGATAAGAGACAGCAACCAACCAAACCTGGCCTCTGCTATAGTAGACTAATAGCTGCCATAGCTAGGTTATTCATCATCAAATATGATTATGTAGTACCTGTCTTGGACTGCATCAAACCGGGATAAACTAGCTAGGCTAACTGAGGCTGCAGGGCATGGCTTTCTCATCTTACAGATGAAGGAATAATAACAACTCATAATATTATGTATCATCCTGCCTACCTGTTGGCTCTTTGTCATTATAGCCTATTCTTCTCCTTTAACTTTTCATTCTGTCATTTTAATTCCATCTTTCACTGATTAGATATCTCCTAACTTTTGCCATACATGGAGTGAGGCTCTGTGACTGTAGCCTATTGCCGCTTTGATGACTTATGATTGGCCAACAACAAGCTACATCTGCCACACTCCACTCACATGAAAAGCAAGAGCAACAACGTAAATTATAAAATGTCTCTCTACTGTATGTACTACAGCAGTTCTGTTCGGATGTGCACAGGCCCTTTCAGACAAGTCAGTTAAAATCACACATACCTGAGAACCATGGCTACCATATCAGATCCGACCCAGACCCATGACATTATTTCGAATTCTGGATCCGGACCAGGTCCCGGATTGGGTCTAGGGTATTCGGGTACAGGTGGAACCGTGAAGACCTCTAGCCTTGACATTGTAGGCTAAACTGCAGAGAAAAAAAACATAACTGATCAAAATGGTTGCCCAATCATAATACCATTCTTCATTACATTGTGTTGTAGCTTAGGTAGGATACATTTCTTGTAGCCTATCTAAAAAACTGAAACAATAGGGTTGCTTTTCCAGCTGCATACCTGGGGACTGGGAGGGAGGCAGCTGGAAAAGCCAGACTATAAAAACGTAACACTTATTTTGACTTATTTTCTTTATCCTACTAATGGCCTATTGGAGGAGAGATGTGCCCTTGCTCTTGCTTGCTGAATGTAAAATAGGCTACAGCATTAAGAACTGGTGGGGAGTTGGAAAATAGAAGCGCATATTTTCCTATCGTGAACCTATTTCAACACTGGGCTACATCGTGACAAAATACACCATACCAGTGGCCTGCTAATGTACCTTTCTGGACCTTCTAAACTGTCAGTAATAGACCCAAACTGATCCAAATGGTTGCATAATCAGGCTTAGGCTCTAGGCCTGCGCAGTTATTTTGTCATGAAGCAAAACAAGACGTTTGAGCGGTTATTCTAATTATCCTACATCACTGCAGTTTACAGCCTATGGACAATAATTGTGTACTCACTTGATAACAATAAGAAATGCATCGTTGCACTGTGTTGTAGCCCAGGTTTAATAATTGTCTTGTTTAATATTGTAAGCCTAATCAATAGTGGAGCTTTGCATGCCAGGGGACCACAGAGCACAGCCTGGAGGAAAGCACTAAGCCCTTAAGATCTTCAATTTCATCATCTTTTAACTTCTTTTTTTCTTGCACTTTGACATAGGTGCGTGGTTCCCTTTGGAAAGTGTTGGCTTAATGTACAACTTCCTATTGAGGCAATGTAAGTTAACTCAATGTCATATTTAGATTTAGAGTTACTGACATGAATAGAAGCATATACAAGCAATCAATCAAATATATTTTATAAAGCAACCTTTTACATTAGCAGTTGTCACAAAGTGCTTATACAGATACCCAGCCTAAAACACCAAAGAGCAAGCAATACAGAGGAAGAATTACAGTGGCTAGGAAAAACTCCCTAGAAAGGCAGGAACCTAGGAAGAAACCTAAAGAGGAGCCAGGCTCCGAGGGGTGGCCAGTCTTCTTCTGGCTGTGCTGGTGGAGATTATAAAAGAGTACAGCCATTTAGGTCAGGTCGTTCTTCAAGACGTTTAAACGTTTATAGATGACCAGCAATGTCAAATAATAATCACATTGACTATAGAGAGTGCAATAGTTCAGCACCTCAGCAGTAAATGCCCGTTGGTTCTTCATAGCCAAGCAATTAAAGGTTGAGACAGCAGGTTCCGTTAGAGAGAGACAGGGTCAAACAGCAGGTCCGGGACAAGGTAGCACATCCGGTGAGTCCTGAGCATGTTAGGGTTCCATAGCCGCAGGCACAAACAGCAGAGACTGGATCAGCAGCACGACCAGGTGGACTGGGGACAGGGATAGCCAGGAGTCGTCAGGCCAGGTAGTCCTGAGGCATGGTCCTAGGGCTCAGATTCTGCATCCTTTATTCAACTTGAGTGTAGACTAGAGGTTATGTAACTTCACATGATTTAACCTACTTGTCAATCCAGATCTGAATGTTTGATAGCCTTTTTACTGTTCACTGTTGATAGTATTTTCTTCCATAGCTAATCACTGAATGTCCTACTACAAGGATGTGGTCAGGTTGAAATTCTCCTGAGTCACAATAACACAGAACACACAAACACCGCAGATTGCAAGGGCAAGTACATTGAGCAGTTGGGAAAATGAAGTCTGCTGCGTGGTTGCCCGACACACACACACACACACACACACACACACACACACACACACACACACACACACACACACACACACACACACACACACACACACACACACACACACACACACACACACACACACACACACACACACACACACACACACACACACACACACACATACTTAATTTAGGTTAGTGTGTAGTCAAGGCTTTGTCATTAAAATAATATTATGCCTATCTTTCAGATCTGCCAACCAGGCTCGTTGGGTGACAGGTGACAGTGTTTCCACCAAGCTGTTCCAGGCCTGTAGTGGCACACTGGAACTTCCGGAGGCTTGTAGACCTGAAGCAGTGTGATGTGGTCTAGGTAATTATCACACGCACGTATACTCACTCAATCACTCACTCTGTTTTGTTGTAGAATTATTTTCACTTAATAAAGTGACATCACTGCCCATATGGTTGTCTTTCTAAGTTGCAAATATTTAACTGTTTTGTGCTTTATTAACTTTTTGACACTAAATTGCATGTATTCTGAACTGTAATGATTGAAGTTACTTGAACATGAATATTTGTTGTATTGAACATAAAAATGTTCTATTTAAATTATTAAACTTCATTGCTAATTATTTTCAAGTGTAAGTAGTAACAGGCATTTTTGAGCACAGTGCTCATTCCTCTAGCAGTAAGTGGAGGTAGAGCTGTAAGCATTACAGGAAGCTTCATACCCTCTATCATTGACTGGTACACATGACCTTGTTGATGGTGGGAATGGCTTGTCTAATTATTGAACATCAATTTGCCTGATGGCTTTGATATGTCATAGCACAACAAACTGCTCAATACTATTTTAGGAATATACTTTTTTCTTCAAACATGCATGCAACATTGTGTAACACTATCATAAAACCAAAACATTTGATTACCCATAATCCTATAAAAACAGAGGTAGTATTCATAACTTGCAAAAAAGTTAGAATTCTAGATCAGCACAACACAAATATATAAACTGTTTTTTTATTCAAATATCAATGTCTCACTACTACTTTATTATGATAAGTAAAGACGTAAAACATCATAGAATCAAGTAAAACTATTTATTCAATAAATGTTAGATTAACTTTAAAACATGAGTTTAAGACTACCAATAATCACTCTGTGTGACCCTGATTTCGCCCACTGCAGTAAAAGGTTAAGAAAAAAAGGTTTAATAGGATTCTGATTGAGGTGACTATGCTACAAGACTCTGATTCCTTTTGATTTCCAATAGGGGAAAAAGTAGTCCAATAGGATTCCAATAGGATTATGACAGAGGTGCTAAAAAATCTTTTAGGAGTCCATTAAGATTACATTTGATTTCCTATCAGAACAAAAGTAGTCCAATGGGATTCCTATAGGATTCTGATACAGGTGACACAAAATCCTATAAGACTGCAAGAATCCTATAGGATACAACATGATTACTTTTTAGTTTCCAATAAGAAAACAGTCGTCCAATAGGATTCCAATAGAATTAGAATTCTGATAGAGTTGACACAAAATCCTATAGGATTGTGAGAATTCTGTAGGATTCTATTGGAAAAATCACTAATCCTATAAGACTTTTTTGACAATGGTAACTCTGATGATAGCGCTAAATGCGGAATAATCAGAATTGTGTACTCCAGTTCTAAATATGCTCTTCAAGTTGTGATGATATTACCACCAAATAGTTGACATTTATTTAACAATCCCTTGAATCCCTTATTTAACAACCCCCAGTTGTCAATGGTTTTAGCAGAGCCGGGGGTCTCCCCCCCCCCCCAGCAGGCAAAAACGCTCTGCATCTTATTGTGACATTAAATTGATAACGACCTATACTGATATATCAACTGATTGCTTTCACTTTCCTCTTCTCATAAATCGCTGCTGGGTTTTACTGTGTTATTATAACAGTGAGTTCAAAGTTTCGTACTGAGTTAATTATTCTCCTGCGCTCCTCTAAAAAAACAGTTCCAGATACTCTCATTGGTCAGTTTAACTTTATGGGTCACGTATGACAGAAAAGTGCAACTATATACGTTCGAACAGCAAAATCTGTAAGACATGACATTGACTTCAAAATTCCATTCCTGAGAACACCTAGTAGACTGACCTGAAAGGTACTTATCAAACTTAACTACTCAGAACAAACTTTTAGTGTCCCTACACTTAGACTACAGTATGTGGACATGTATTTGTGAGCTTGGGGTTGTGAACAAAAATCTGTATGACTCTGTAAATATGATGTATGACGAGGGTTTTTATTGCATCCATGTGTCTGCTCTACGGCAGTGGAGGCTCCTCAGAGGAGGAAGGGGAGGACCATTTTCCTCAGTGAATTTCATAAAAATGTAAATGCTTATTTTTTAATATATTTTTTAATATATAATATGCTTTTATTTTTAAATATATTTACATGTCACCAAAATACACAATTTTGCATTGAAGGTCTATAGTAGCCTTAACAGCAATCTGTAGGGTAGCACCATGGTGTAGCTGGAGGACACCTAGTTTCCGTCCTCCTCTGGGTACATTGACTTCAATACAAAACCTAGGAGGATTGTGGTTCTCACCCCCTTCCATAGACTTACACAGTAATTCTGACAATTTAGGTTCTCCAACCTATCAGAGCTCTTGCAGCATGAGCTGACATGTTGTCCACCCAATCAAAGGATCAAGGAATAATCTGGTACTGAAAGCATAAGCTAGCATTGCAGTGCATAGTGTGGTGAGTAGTTGACTCAAAGAGAGACAAAGACAATAGATGAACAGTTTGAACAAATTAATTTATTTAAAAAATGAAGGAGAAGCGAGAGAGAGAGAGAGAGCGGTAGCTATATTTCATTGTATTTTTTTTCACTTTCTCTTACTTAGCTAGCAAATGCAGCAAACTAGTTTAGCCTACTCAAACACCCGGCTCAAACAGAGAGAGATGCTATGTTAGCTAGCTGGCTATGACTATCCAACACTGGATCTCCTCCAAGTCAAGGTAAGCTTTTGGTTTTATTCATTTATAGCTACCAGGGCCCGCAGGTGTAACTGCTAAACTGCTTGCTGACTCTACACTGTACTGAATGATTGTAGCGGGTTTACTAACATGTAAGTTCTAGTAGCTAAGTTGATTATGATGTTAGCTAATATGGTGATAACGATGGAGGCTGTGTGTAGTGGTTAGCGGTTATGATATGACGGTTTGGCTTGGAAAGGTTTTTTCGCTTGGTCACAGACAGTTGATGTGTTGTGCACTGAAGTCTACAAGTGAAGGGAAAAGTTGAGAGGAGGAGAGTGCGTAGCTGCAAGAAGGAATTATACAATGATCAAAGGAATCATGTTGTTTGTATATGGCTGCTATGAAAGTGAACTGTGTTTGCGTGTGATCAGGGGCATATTAATTCGGCCGATGATCGTGATCTCAAGTATATTCTTATATACCGGTAGTATACATTCCAGCAGTCTATGCTGATTAATAGTATTATTACATATTTAACTATTCGCCGATAAGTGCAATCACACACCAGGGATAAAGAAAATGAAATCAAAAACTTGGGTGGGTGCTTATACACTGAGTGTGCATAACATTAGGAACACCGGGGTTCGCGGCCACGACGGAAGCCCGACAGGCAGCCTCAAAAAATGTTTTTTTGGGGGGGCACACGGGGTGGTTGGCGGAGCCAAGGTGGGAACCAGAACCAACTCCCTGTACTCACTGTGGGGAGTTGGTCACCGTTCAGGTGCCATGTTTTCCGGTTTAACGCACCGTGTCTCCAGTGCGCCTCCACAGCCCGGTGCGTTCTGTGCCAGATCCCCGCACTTGTCGTGCTAAAGTGGGTATCTGTCCAGGACAGGTTGTGCCGGCTCAGCGCTCCTGGTCTCCAGTACGCCTCCAGGGTCCAGTACATCCTGCGCCGGCTCTACGCACTGTGTCCCCAGTGCGCCTTCACAGCCCAGTGCGTCCTTTGCCAGCTCCCCGCACTTGCCTTGCGAAGGTGGTCATTTGTCCATGACGCGTTGTACCAACTCTACGCTCCAGACCTCCAGTGCGCCTCCACGGTCCAGTACATCCTGTGCCGGCTCTATGCACTGTGTCTCCAGTGCGCCTTCACAGCCCAGTGTGTCCTGTGCCAGCTCCCCGCACTTGCTGTGCGAAGGTGGTCATTTGTCCAGGACGCGTTGTGCCAGCTCTACGCTCCAGACCTCCACTGCGCCTCCACGGCCCAATACATCCTGTGCCAGCTCCACGCACCAGTTCTCCAGTGACGGTTCCCAGTCCAGAGCGTCTGGCGACGGTCAGCAGCCCGGAACCTCCAGCGATGGTTCACAGTCCGGAACCTCCAGCAACGGTTCGCAGTCCTGAGCCTCCTGTGATGATCCATGGCCCGAAGCCTCCAGTGATGATCCATGGCCCGAAGCCTCCAGTGATGATCCATGGCCCGAAGCCTCCAGTGATGATCCATGGCCCGAAGCCTCCAGTGATGATCCATGGCCCGAAGCCTCCAGTGATGATCCATGGCCCGGAGCCTCCAGTGATGATCCATGGCCCGAAGCCTCTAGTGATGATCCATGGCCCGGAGCCTCCAGTGATGATCCATGGCCCGGAGCCTCTAGTGACGATCCATGGCCCAGAGCCTCCAGAGACGATCCAAGGTCCGGAGCCTCCAGTGGGGGTTCCCAGTCCGGAGCCTTCGGCGAGGGTTCCCAGTCCGGAGTCCCCGGCGACGATCTACGGTCCGGTTCCTCCGGCGACGATCTACTGTCCGGAGTCCCCGGCAACAATCCACGGTCCGGTTCCCCCGGCGACGATCCACGGTCCGGTTCCTTCGGCGACGATCCACGGTCCGGAGCCTCCGACGACGATCCACGGCCCGGCACTTCAAGAACGATCCCCGCACCAGAGGCGCCACCAAAGCTAGATGCCCACCCGGACCCTCCCCCATAGAGTCAGGTTTTGCTGCCGGAGTCCGCACCTTTGGGGCGGGGTACTGTCACGCCCTGACCTTAGAGAACCTTTTATTTCTCTATTTTGGTTCGGTCAGGGTGTGACTAGGGTGGGTAGTCTAGTTTTTATTTTCTGTGTTGGCCTGGTATGGTTCCCAATCAGAGGCAGCTGTCTATCGTTGTCTCTGATTGGGGATCATATTTAGGCAGCCTTTTCCACCTGTTGTGTGTGGGATCTTGATTTTGTGTTGTTGCTTTTTAGCCCTACAAGGCTGTACGTTTCGTTTGTATCTCTTTCTTGTTTTGTGCCGGTTATCAAAAATAAAAAATGATTAACCTACCCCACGCTGCATCTTGGTCCGACCATCCTTCCAACAACGATCGTTACACTGCCACTGGAACGTTACACTCATCACTGGAACAATTTGGGTTAAGTGCCTTGCCTAGGGGCAGATTTTTCACTTTGTTGGCTCAGGGATTTCAACTACAGATACAGTGAGGGAAAAAAGTATTTGATCCCCTGCTGATTTTGTACGTTTGCCCACTGACAAAGATATTATCAGTCTATAATTTTAATGGTAGGTTTATTTGAACAGTGAGAGACAGAATAACAACAAAAATATCCAGAAAAATGCATGTCAAAAACGTTATAAATTGATTTGCATTTTAATGAGGGAAATAAGTATTTGACCCCTTCTCAATCAAAAAGATTTCTGGCTCCCAGGTGTCTTTCATACAGGTAACAAACGGAGATTAGGAGCACACTCTTAAAGGGAGTGCTCCTAATCTCAGTTTCTTACCTGTATAAAAGATACCTGTCCACAGAAGCAATCAATCAATCAGATTCCAAACTCTCCACCATGGCCAAGACCAAAGAGCTCTCCAAGGATGTCAGGGACAAGATTGTAGACCTACACAAGGCTGGAATGGGCTACAAGACCATCGCCAAGCAGCTTGGTGAGAAGGTGACAACAGTTTCTGTGATTATTCGCAAATGGAAGAAACACAAAAGACCTGTCAATCTCCCTCAGCCAGGGTATTGAAATGGGTCGTGGATGGGTATTCCAGCATGACAATGACCCAAAACACACGGCCAAGGCAACAAAGGAGTGGCTCAAGAAGAAGCACATTAAGGTCCTGGAGTGGCCTAGCCAGTATCCAGACCTTAATCCCATAGAAAATCTGTGGAGGGAGCTGAAGGTTCGAGTTGCCAAACGTCAGCCTCAAAACCTTAATGACTTAAAGAAGATCTGCAAAGAGGAGTGGGACAAAATCCCTCCTGAGATGTGTGCAAACCTGGTGGCCAACTACAAGAAACGTCTGACCTCTGATTGCCAACAAGGGTTTTGCCACCAAGTACTAAGTCATGTTTTGCAGAGGGGTCAAATACTTATTTCCCTCATTAAAATGCAAATCAATTCATAACATTTTTGACATGCGTTTTTCTGGATTTTTTTGTTGATATTCTGTCTCTCACTGTTCAAATAAACCTACCATAAAAATTATAGACTGATCATTTCTTTGTCAGTGGGCAAACGTACAAAATCAGCAGGGGATCAAATACTTTTTTCCCTCACTGTATAGAATCTTAATTTGACCAGTATTGTTGCAGAAAAGTAATCCTGAGGCAACAGAATTTTAACATTTAGTCCATAATGTTGCTCAATCGATAGTTAGGCTATTAGCTGGCCAAAATTAGCCTGCATAAAAAGTGCAATTCTGTTTATATAACCGTGTGGTAATTTCGAGTTTTCAGTGAATTCATGTAAGTCACGAAGCTCATCTAGATTTCAATTAAGATTCTACATCTGTAGCTACCTTTCGGTTACTGGCCCAACGCTCTAACCACTTACCTGCCACCCTAAAAAGGGAAGGGCCGACATGAAATTAAGTTGACATTTTCTTGAAATAGAGTGTGTCCCTGTCTGTCTGTAAAGAAAAAATAATTTTTAACAACAAAATTGTGCTGTCTAGTTTGGGTAATATGAGGAATTTGCTGCATACCATTTACTTTTACTTTTCACTTTTACTCAAGTATGTCAATTGAGTACTTTTCCCACCACTGAACATAAGTACATTTAAAACCAGATACGTTTAGACTTTTACTCAAGTAGTATTTTACTGGGTGACTTTCACTTTTACTTGAGTCATTTTCTATTAAGGCATTTTTACTTTTACTCCATCACTGAAAATGGACTGATTGTCATCATGTAAAATTAGAAAAAGTTCATAGATACATTTCTGGTTTGCTTTGGTTAATTATTGTAAACTGTATCACATCAGCAAACGTTTTACTTCGTTACTTTTTTACATTGGCTTTTTTCTCAGAGACCTTCTAGTGCTCTGTCTGTGCTGTTCTACTCTGTTGGGCAGTTAATAATGACTCCTCTCTCCCGACAGGCAGCCCTGTTACCTGAGAGATGTCGGACAAAGAAGGTACATACTGTAGGCTACATGAACCACACATGAGGAAAAATTAACCTTCAAATTATAGCATAATTTAAAGACTTCCTGTTGTTCAATTAATGATCTATACCCACTGACTCTTGAAGAATATAACATGTTGCCTCATGAGCTTAGCCTTACCCATTGTAACCTTCACCCAAATATAAAGTTGTTGTTATTTGCTTATGTTTTGCTGAGTATTTATAAACAAACAATGTTGATCTCATAGACTGTCAATCCTTGATTCCATAATATTACTCTATTAATCCCCCCACTCCTCTTTCTCCATCTTGTACTAACAACATGGTAAAACGCAGCCATTAAAGCTTTATCTGCCGTTGAAGATTGCTTTGAACGAGTAACTGGGCCCTGGGGATTCAAAGAGATGAATGAGAACATGGACCGACCTCTAAACTCATCTGTTGATACGCTGTTCAACAGTGCACAAACAGACCTCAACGGTGGAGAGACAAAGTGGCGCGGGGAAGCAGGGTTGCATAAGGGTGAATATGAGCGCAGCGTGTTAAGGGCAAAGGCTGAGTTGCCCAACATCAAAGCTGGTATTGGGGGATCGATGGAAAAAGGATATAGTGGGCACATTGACTACGCATTAGGGAAGGCTGAAATAGACATGGGCGTGTTGAAGGTGGAGGGCAGCTTGCCCAGCGCCAGTGGTGCTTTTCAGGCAACAACCGATGGAGCAAAGGTAATGCTCAAGGTCAAAGGTGCCTCTGCATCCGTTGGTCCGGTGAAGTGGCCAGTGGCAGTTGATACAGGCTTTGAAGTAGGCAAGGATGGGGTCACTGTACAAGTTCTGGGTACAGGCGTCTCTGTCAAGGATGGAAATGTGGGTCTTTCTCTCTTCGGCAGCAAGTTGGAGTTCAACCTCTGGTGAAACACCACCGCTCAGAGCTCAGAGGTCCACTGCTTTGGAGACTGTATTCATTCCACCTGTTAAGTTCTCCTACAGCCTACAGACAAGGCTTCAGGGCCATATATGTGCTTGGTTACTTTTACACTCTTAATGAAAACAGCTGTATGTATTGTACTTAATAAGTGGACTGTATTTACAATATATACAATATATTCTTATCAACTCTATTTGTGATTGTTCTTTTTTATGCACACACACACACACACACACACACACACACACACACACACACACACACACACACACACACACACACACACACACACACACACACACACACACACACACACACACACACACACACACACACACACACACACACACACACACACACACACACACACACACACACACACACACACACACACAAAACTAGGTCAGAAATATAACAAATAAAAACACATGATAGGTAAAATCTCACGAGAATGTACACTATATATAGTTGTGTGTGTGTGTAGGTGCTTGATACTCCCCGGAGGCCCATCTGCTATTCTGCTAGCCCCGGCCCGCTAGCCATCTGAATCGCCGTGTCTCCAGCTCGCCTAGCTACTCACTGGACCCTATGATCACTCGGCTACACATGCCTCTCCCTAATGTCAATATACCTTGTCTATTGCTGTTTTGGTTAGTGATTATTGTCTTATTTCACAGTAGAGCCTCCAGCCCTGCTCAATATGCCTTAGCTAGCCCTTTTGTTCCACCCCCCACACATGCGGTGAACTCACCTGGCTTAAATGGTGCCTCTAGAGACAAAACCTCTCTCATCGTCACTCAATGCCTAGGTTTACCTCCACTGTACTCACATTCTACCATACCCTTGTCTGTACATTATGCCTTGAATCTATTATTCCGTCGCCAAAAACATGCTCCTTTTACGCTCTGTTCCAAACGCACTAGACGAACAGTTCTTATAGCCTTTAGCCGTACCCTTATCCTACTACTCCTCTGTTCCTCTGGTGATGTAGAGGTAAACCCAGGCCCTGCAGCCCCCAGCACCAGTCCCATTCTCCAGGCGCTCTCATTTGTTGACTTCTGTAACCGTAAAAGCCTTGGTTTCATGCATGTTAACATTAGAAGCCTCTTCGCTAAGTTTCTTTTATTCACTGCTTTAGCACACTCCGCCAACTAGGATGTCCTAGCCGTGTCTGAATCCTGGCTTCGGAAGGCCACCAAAAATCCTGAAATTTCCATCCCTAACTGTAACATTTTCCGACAAATAGAACTGCCAAAGGGGGTGGAGTTGCAATCTACTGCAGAGTTCTGTCATACTATCCAGGTCTGTGCCAAAACAATTTGACCTTCTACTTTTAAAAATCCACCTTGCCAGAAACAAGTCTCTCACCGTTGCTGCTTGTTATAGACCCCCTTCAGTCCCCAGCTGTGCCCTGGACACCATATGTGAATTGTTTGCCCCCCATCTATCTTCAGAGTTTGTACTGTTAGGTGACCTAAACTGGGATATGCTTAACACCCCGGTCATCCTACAATCTAAGCTAGATGCCCTCAATCTCACACAAATGATCAAGGAACCTACCTACCCTACCTACAACCCTAAATCCGTAACCATGGGCACCCTCTTAGATATCATCCTGACCAACTTGCCCTCTAAATACACCTCTGCTGTCTTCAACCAGGATCTCAGCAATCACTGCCTCATTTCCTGAATGTGTAATGGGTCTGCGGTCAAACGACCACCCCTCATCATTGTCAAACGCTCCCTAAAACACTTCAGTGAGCGGGCCTTTCTAATCGACCTGGCCCGGGTATCCTGGAAGGATATTGACCTCATCCCGTCAGTAGAGGATTGCTCTTTCAAAGTGCTTTCATCACCCTTAAATAAGCATGCCCCATTGAAAAAACAAACAGATATAGCCCTTCGTTCACCCCAGACTTGACTGCCCTTGACCAGCACAAAAACATCCTGTGGCGTTCTGCATTAGCATCAAATAGCCCCCTCGATTTGAAACTTTTCAGGGAAGTCAGGAACCAATATACTCAGTCAGTTAGGAAAGCTAAGGCTATCTTTATCAAACAGAAATTTGATCCTGTAGCACTAATTCCAAAATGTTTTGGGACACTGTAAAGTCCATGGAGAATAAGAGCACCTCCTCCCAGCTGCCCACTGCACTGAGGCTAGAAAACACTGTCAACACCGATAAATCTACGATAATCGATAATTTCAATAAGCATTTTTCTACGGCTGGCCATGCTTTCCACCTGGCTACCCCTTCCCCGGCCAACATCTCAGCACCCCCTGCAGCAACTTGCCCAAGCCCCCCCGCTTCTCCATCACCCAAATCCAGACAGCTGATGTTCTGAAAGAGCTGCAAAATCAGGATCCCTACAAATCAGCTGGGCTAGACAATCTGGGCCCTCTCTTTCTAAATTTTCCGAAGAAATTGTTGCAACCTCTATTACTAGCCTATTCAACCTCTCTTTTGTATCGTCTGAGATACCCAAAGATTGGAAAGCTGCCGCGGTCATCCCCATCTTCAAAGGGGGAGACACTCTAGACCCAAACTGTTATAGACCTATATCCATCCTGCCCTGCCTTTCTAAAATCTTCGAAAGCCAAGTTAACAAACAGATCACCGACCATTTCTAATCCCACCGTACCTTCTCCACTATGCAATCTGGTTTCTGAGCTGGTCATGGGAGCACCTCAGCCACGCTCAAGGTCCTAAACGATATCATAACTGCCATCGATAAAAGACAGTACTGTGCAGCCGTCTTCATTGACCTGGCCAAGGCTTTCGACTCTGTCGATCACCAAATTCTTGTCGGCAGACTAAATAGCCTTCGCTTCTCAAGTGACTGCCTCGCCTGGTTCACCAACTACTTATCAGATAGAGTTCAGTGTGTCAAATCGGAGGGCCTGTTGTCTGGACCTCTGGCAGTCTCTATGGGGGTGCCACAGGGTTCAATTCAGGGTTCAACTCTTTTTTCTGTATATATCAATGATGTCGCTCTTGCTGCTGGAGATTCTCTGATCCACCTCTACGCAGACGACACCATTCTGTATACATCTGGCCCTTCTTTGGACACTGTGCTAACAAACCTCCAAACGAGCTTCAATGCCATACAACATTCCTTCCCTGGCCTCCAACTGCTCTTAAATACAAGTAAAACTAAGTGCATGCTCTTCCAATGATTGCTGCCCGCACCCTCCCGCCCGACTAGCATCACTACTCTTGAACAACTACAAATACCTAGGTGTCTTGTTAGACTGTAAACTCTCCTTCCAGACTCACATTAAGCATCTCCAATCCAAAATTAAATCTAGAATCGGCTTCCTATTTCGCAACAAAGCCTCCTTCACTCATGCTGCAAAACATACCCTCGTAAAACTGACTATCCTACCGATCCTTGACTTCGGCGATGTAATTTACAAAATAGCCTTCAACACTACTCAGCAAACTGAATGTAGTCTATCACAGTGCCATCTATTTTGTCAGCAAAGCCCCATACACTACCCACCACTGCGACCTGTACGCTCTCGTTGGTTGGCCCTCACTACATATTCATCGCCAAACCCTCTGGCTCCAGGGCATCTATAAGTATTTTCTAGGTAAAGCCCCATTTTATCTCAGCTCACTGGTCACCATAGCAACACCCATCCATAGCACGCGCTCCAGCAGGTATATTTCACTGGTCATCCCCAAAGCCAACATTTCCTTTGGCCGCCTTTCCTTCCAGTTCTCTGCTAATGACTGGTACCAAATGCAAAAATCCCTGAAGCTTGAGTCTTATATCTCACCCTCTAACTTTAAGCATCAGCTGTCAGAGCAGTTTATCGATCACTGTACCTGTACACAGCCCATCTGTAAATAGCACACACCAACTAAATAATCCCCATTTTGTTACTTATCCTCTTGCTCTTTTGCACCCCAGTATCTCTACTCATCATTTGCACATCTATCACTCCAGTGTAAATGCTAAATTGTAATTATTTTGCCTCTATGGCCTATTTATTGCCTTACCTCCCTACTCTTCTACATTTGCACACTGTACATAGATTTTTTTATTGTGTTATTGACTGTACGTTTGTTTATGTGTAAATCTGTGTTGTCGCACTGTTTGCTTTATCTTGGCCAGGTCGCAGTTGTAAATGAGAACTTGTTCTCAACTGGCCTAGCTGGTTAAATAAAGGTGAAATAAATTAAAACATTTTAAAAATGCCCAGTCGCTAGATAACAAGGTATACGTTGCTACCAAGGACTGCGGGGCCTCTCTCGCCTTTTCCGTGGCCAACATGAGTAACACATTTAAACGCGTTAACCCTCGCAAGGCTGCCGGCCGAGACGGCATCCTGAGCCTCGTCCTCAGAGCATGCGCAGACCAGCTGGCTGATGTGTTTACGGCCATATTCAATCTCTATTGCTGTCCCCACATGCTTCAAGATGGCCACCTTTGTTCTTGTACCCAAGAAGGCAAAGGTAACTGAACTAAATTATTATCTCCCCGTAGCACTCACTTCTGTCATCATGAAATGCTTTGAGAGACTAGTCAAGGATCATATTACCTCCACCTTACCTGCCACCCTAGACCCACTTCAATTTGCATACCGCCCCAATAGGTCCCCAGACGATGCAATCGCCATCACACTGCAAACTGCCCTATCCCATCTGGACAAGAGGAATACATATGTATGAATGGAGTTCAGCATTCAACACCAGAGTACCCTACAAGCTCATCATTAAGCTTGAGGCCCTTGGTCTCAAACTCACCCTGTGCAATTGGGTCCTGGACTTCCTGACGGGCCGCTCCCAGGTGGTTAAGTTCACCCTGCTACATCTCCACATCGCTGATCCTCAACACTGGGGCCCCACAAGAGTGCATGCTCAGCCCTCTCCTGTACTCCCTGTTCACCTATGACTGCGTGGCCATGCACACCTCCAACTCAATCATCAAGTTTGCAGACGACACAACAGTAGGGGGCTTGATTACCAACAACAATGAGACAGCCTACAGGGAGGAGGTGAGGATGCTCAGAGTGGGGTGTCAGGAAAACAACCTCTCATTCAACGTCAACAAAACAAAGGAGATGATTGTGGACTTCAAGGAACAGCAAAGGGAGCATCCCCCTATCCACATCGATGGGACAGCAGTGGAGAAGGTGTAAAATTTTAAGTTCCTCGGTGTACACATCACGGACAACCTGAAATGGTCCACCCACACAGACAGTGTGGTGAAGAAGGTGCAACAGGAGGCTGAGAAAATTTGGCTTGTCACCTAAAACCCTCACAATCTTTTACAGATGCACAGTTGAGAGCATCCTGTCGGGCTGTATCACCGCCTGGTATGGCAACTGCACCGCCCACAACCACAAGGCTCTCCAGAGGGTGGTGTGGTCTACACAACGCATCACCGGGGGCAAACTACCTTCCCCCCAGGACATCTACAGCACCCGATGTCACAGGAATGCCAAAAAGATCATCAAGGACAACAGCCACCCGAGCCACTGCCTGTTCACCCTGTTACCATCCAGAAGTCGAGGTCAGTACAGGTGCATCAAAGCTGGGACCGAGAGACTGAAAAACAGCTTCTATCAGAAGGCCATCAGACTGTTAAACAGCCATCACTAACACAGAGGCTGCTGCCTAAATACAGACTTGAAATCATTGGCCACTTTAAGGATCACTTTAATAACGCCACTATAATAATGTTTACATATCTTACATTACTCATCTCATTTGTATATACTGTATTTTTTGTACCATCTATTGCATCTTGCTTATGCCACTCAGGCATTGCTCATCCATATATTTATATGTACATATTCTTATTCCATCCCTTTAGATTTGTGTGTATTAGGTAGTTGTTGTGGAATTGTTAGATTACTGTTAGATATTACTGCACTGTCGGAACTAGAAGCACAAGCATTTCGCTACACTCGCAATAACATCTGCTAACAATGTGTATGTGACCAATAAAATTTGATTTGATTTGATTTTTTTTTAAACAGACATTGAATATCCCTTTGAGCATATTGAAGTAATTTTTTTCTTTTGTTTCTTTTATTTAACCTTTATTTAACTAGGCAAGTCAGTTAAGAACAAATTCTTATTTACAATGACGGCCTACCAAAAGGCAAATGGCCTCTTGCGGGGACAGGGGCTGGGATTATTATATATATTTTTTATAAATATAGGACAAAACACACATCACGACTAGAGACAACACAACACTATGTAAAGAGAGACAACAACATTGCATGGCAGCAACACATGACAACACAGCATGGTAGCAACACAACATGACAACAACATGGTAGCAACACAACATGGCAGCAGCACAACATGGAAGCAGCACAAAACATGGTACAAACATTGTTGGGCACAGACAACAGCACAAACGCAAAGCAGCCACAACTGTCAGTAAGAGTGTCCATGATTGAGTCTTTGAATGAAGAGATTGAGATAAAACTGTCCAGTTTGAGTGTTTGTTGCAGCTCGTTCCAGTCGCCAGCTGCAGCGAACTGAAATGACCCAGGGATGTGTGTGCTTTGGGGTACTTTAAGATAATGTGCCTGGCAGAATAGGTGTTGTATGTGGAGAATGAGGGCTGCAGTAGATATATTTTTTACTTTGGGGATTTGATCTTGCAACCTTTCAGTTACTAGTCCAACACTCTAACCACTAGGCTACCTGCCACCCCAACCACGAGGCTACCTGCCGCCCCAACCACTAGGCTACCTGCCGCCCCATATAAGAAGCATTAGTGGCGAATCTGATGGCCGAATGGTAAAGAACATCTAGCCGCTTGAGAGCACCCTTACCTGCCAATCTATAAATTACGACTCCGTAATCTAGCATGGGTAGGATGGTCATCTGAATCAGGGTTAGTTTGGCAGCTGGGGTGAAAGAGGAGCGATTACGATAGAGGAAACCAAGTCTAGATTTAACTTTGAGACATATCTCAAGATCTGGGGTACATCATGCACCGAGCCAACAGTTTGTCCCGGAGGTAAATACATAATAATAGTTTCAGACTTTACTCTGATCCCCTTCCCTCTCTTCTTCTGTCCTTTTTCCTCCTCACCTCACCATGCTCACTGCTCTCCAGACACTCCTAATCACCCGTCTTCACCTCACCATGCTCACTGCTCTCCAGACACTCCTAATGTCCCCCCTCTTCTCCTCACCATGCTCACTGCTCTCCAGACACTCCTAATCACCCCTCTTCTCCTCACCATGCTCACTGCTCTCCAGACACTCCTAATGTCCCACCTCTTCTCCTCACCATGCTCACTGCTCTCCAGACACTCCTAATCACCCCTCTTCACCTCACCATGCTCACTGCTCTCCAGACACTCCTAATCACCCCTCTTCACCTCACCATGCTCACTGCTCTCCAGACACTCCTAATGTCCCCCCTCTTCTCCTCACCATGCTCACTGCTCTCCAGACACTCCTAATGTCCCCCCTCTTCTCCTCACCATGCTCACTGCTCTCCAGACACTCCTAATGTCCCCCCTCTTCTCCTCACCATGCTCACTGCTCTCCAGACACTCCTAATGTCCCCCCTCTTCTCCTCACCATGCTCACTGCTCTCCAGACACTCCTAATGTCCCCCCTCTTCTCCTCACCATGCTCACTGCTCTCCAGACACTCCTAATGTCCCCCCTCTTCACCTCACCATGCTCACTGCTCTCCAGACACTCCTAATGTCCCCCCTCTTCTCCTCACCATGCTCACTGCTCTCCAGACACTCCTAATCACCCCTCTTCTCCTCACCATGCTCACTGCTCTCCAGACACTCCTAATCACCCCTCTCCTCCTCACCATGCTCACTGCTCTCCAGACACTCCTAATCACCCCTCTTCTCCTCACCATGCTCACTGCTCTCCAGACACTCCTAATGTCCCCTCTTCTCCTCACCATGCTCACTGCTCTCCAGACACTCCTAATCACCCCTCTTCTCCTCACCATGCTCACTGCTCTCCAGACACTCCTAATGTCCCCTCTCTTCACCTCACCATGCTCACTGCTCTCCAGACACTCCTAATCACCCCTCTTCACCTCACCATGCTCACTGCTCTCCAGACACTCCTAATCACCCCTCTTCACCTCACCATGCTCACTGCTCTCCAGACACTCCTAATCCCCCCTCTTCTCCTCACCATGCTCACTGCTCTCCAGACACTCCTAATGTCCCCCCTCTTCACCTCACCATGCTCACTGCTCTCCAGACACTCCTAATGTCCCCCCTCTTCACCTCACCATGCTCACTGCTCTCCAGACACTCCTAATCACCCCTCTTCACCTCACCATGCTCACTGCTCTCCAGACACTCCTAATGTCCCCCCTCTTCTCCTCACCATGCTCACTGCTCTCCAGACACTCCTAATCACCCCTCTTCTCCTCACCATGCTCACTGCTCTCCAGACACTCCTAATGTCCCCTCTCTTCACCTCACCATGCTCACTGCTCTCCAGACACTCCTAATCACCCCTCTTCACCTCACCATGCTCACTGCTCTCCAGACACTCCTAATCACCCCTCTTCACCTCACCATGCTCACTGCTCTCCAGACACTCCTAATCCCCCCTCTTCTCCTCACCATGCTCACTGCTCTCCAGACACTCCTAATGTCCCCCCTCTTCACCTCACCATGCTCACTGCTCTCCAGACACTCCTAATGTCCCCCCTCTTCACCTCACCATGCTCACTGCTCTCCAGACACTCCTAATCACCCCTCTTCACCTCACCATGCTCACTGCTCTCCAGACACTCCTAATGTCCCCCCTCTTCTCCTCACCATGCTCACTGCTCTCCAGACACTCCTAATCACCCCTCTTCACCTCACCATGCTCACTGCTCTCCAGACACTCCTAATGTCCCCCCTCTTCTCCTCACCATGCTCACTGCTCTCCAGACACTCCTAATGTCCCCCCTCTTCTCCTCACCATGCTCACTGCTCTCCAGACACTCCTAATCACCCCTATTCTCATCCTCTCCACAGGGTCCTGGCACCTCTAACTGATTTCCTGAATGAACTCTCACCAAAACTGGATCACCAGCTGTAGGAGCTCGAACATGACTTCAAGAAGAGGACATTCCATAGACACTGTTCTACTATTGTTCTGAAATATTTATATTTTGCTCATGAATATTTTGTATCTACACTCTTGACACTTTATATTTGAGTCTTTTGTTGTTCACATGTCTGTTCAAAGCAGAAACTCTTCTACTATTGTTCAGAAAGATTTATATCTACACTCTGACACTGACATTTTATTCCATAGACACTTGTTTACATGTCTGTTCTCAGCAGACACTTTTCTATTGTGGTTTACTTTCAGAAGCAAGAATAAAGGTGTATTTGTGTGCTGAAAAAGCTCTGTTGGCATTTCTTCATCTCAATACAAGGTGTTTCACTGCATTCTATGTGAACATCAAGTGCTGACAACTTAGAGAAGGGCTGTGTGCCACAGACTTTACACGCTGACAATGTAGAGAAGAGCTGTGTGCCACAGACTTTACACGCTGACAACTTAGAGAAGAGCTGTGTGCCACAGACTTTTCAGGCTGACAACGTAGAGAAGAGCTGTGTGCCACAGACTTTACAAACTGACAACGTAGAGAAGAGCTGTGTGCCACAGACTTTACAGACTGACAACGTAGAGAAGAACTGTGTGCCACAGACTTTACACGCTGACAATGTAGAGAAGAGCTGTGTGCCACAGACTTTACACGCTGACAATGTAGAGAAGAGCTGTGTGCCACAGACTTTACACGCTGACAATGTAGAGAAGAGCTGTGTGCCACAGACTTTACACGCTGACAACGTAGAGAAGAGCTGTGTGCCACAGACTTTACAGACTGACAACGTAGAGAAGAGCTGTGTGCCACAGACTTTACACGCTGACAACTTAGAGAAGAGCTGTGTGCCACAGACTTTACAGACTGACAACGTAGAGAAGAGCTGTGTGCCACAGACTTTACAGACTGACAACTTAGAGAAGAGCTGTGTGCCACAGACTTTTCAGGCTGACAACGTAGAGAAGATCTGTGTGCCACAGACTTTTCAGGCTGACAACGTAGAGAAGAGCTGTGTGCCACAGACTTTTCAGGCTGACAACGTAGAGAAGAGCTGTGTGCCACAGACTTTACAGACTGACAACGTAGAGAAGAGCTGTGTGCCACAGACTTTACAGGCTGACAACGTAGAGAAGAGCTGTGTGCCACAGACTTCACAGACTGACAACGTAGAGAAGTGCTGTGTGCCACAGACTTTACAGGCTGATAACGTAGAGAAGAGCTGTGTGCCACAGACTTTACAGAATGACAACGTAGAGAAGAGCTGTGAGTCACAGACTTTACAGACTGACAACGTAGAGAAGAGCTGTGAGCCACAGACTTTACATGCTGACAACATAGAGAAGAGCTGTGAGCCACAGACTTTACAGGCTGACAACATAGAGAAGAGCTGTGAGCCACAGACTTTACAGACTGACAACGTAGAGAAGCGCTGTGTGCCACAGACTTTACAGACTGAAAACGTAGAGAAGTGCTGTGTGCCACAGACTTTACAGACTGACAACGTAGAGAAGAGCTGTGTGCCACAGACTTTACAGGCTGACAACGTAGAGAAGAGCTGTGTGCCACAGACTTTACAGACTGACAACGTAGAGAAGTGCTGTGTGCCACAGACTTTACAGGCTGATAACGTAGAGAAGAGCTGTGTGCCACAGACTTTACAGAATGACAACGTAGAGAAGAGCTGTGAGTCACAGACTTTACAGACTGACAACGTAGAGAAGAGCTGTGAGCCACAGACTTTACATGCTGACAACATAGAGAAGAGCTGTGAGCCACAGACTTTACAGGCTGACAACATAGAGAAGAGCTGTGAGCCACAGACTTTACAGACTGACAACGTAGAGAAGCGCTGTGTGCCACAGACTTTACAGACTGAAAACGTAGAGAAGTGCTGTGTGCCACAGACTTTACAGACTGACAATGTAGAGAACAGCTGTGTGCCACAGACTCACAGTGCACACAAAGAACTGAGTTTTGCGTCCATCAATAAGGGGGTGTAAAAATAGTAAAAATAAAGAACAACCTTTGAATGATTAAGTGTGTCCAAACTTTTGACTCGTACTTTTGACTCGTACAGACTGAAAACGTAGAGAAGTGCTGTGTGCCACAGACTTTACAGACTGACAACGTAGAGAACAGCTGTGTGCCACAGACTCACAGTGCACACAAAGAACTGAGTTTTGCGTCCATCAATAAGGGGGTGTAAAAATAGTAAAAATAAAGAACAACCTTTGAATGATTAAGTGTGTCCAAACTTTTGACTCGTACTGTACATATTTTTGAAGTAATTCCAGTGCCTAATTTCAGGGACTGACAGCTTAAGAGGATTTAACAGTGAGATGTTGTTCACAGAGAAGCAATGGTTTAACTGTGAGAAATGTTGTTCAAAGAAAATCGATGGTTTAACTTTTTAGAAGTGTTGTTGACAGAGAAACTGGTTTAATTGTGAGAAGTTACATTTTACAGATATACAGTGGTTTTAACTGTGCAAAGTGTTGTTCACAGAGAAAGAGTGGTTTGAACTGTGAGAAGTGTTGTTGATAGAGAAACATTGGTTTAACTGTGAGAAGTGTTATTCACAGAGACACAGTGGTTTTAACTGTGAAAAGTGTTGTTCACAGAGAAAGAGTGGTTTAACTTTGTGTTGTTCCGAATATTACACTTTTTGTAGGTCACTGATAACAATGGGATCAGAGAGCGAGAGCGTAGTATGCAAATCAGTGAGTTACTTTACAATAGTTGTTTGTCTGCCGTGTGTCACAGGTGTCACTTTGTCACGTGTCACAGGTAATTCTAAAGATAAATGTAGTTTGTGGGTATCGAGGTGAAACAAATATTAGACTTCACCTTTTACGACGGAAGTTATGTCTACAGGGGTATGAAAACAAAACGGGATTTCTGTGTGTTTACATCTGTGTTGGTAGCTGGTGGCGATAGCACTAAATTACCTCTAAGCATCAATAAAGTTTTTTTCAATAAAATAAAAGTGTTCAGTTCAATTCATGTCAAAGGAAATGTTTATTTAATTGTTTAATAATGTAATTGTTAATAGCCCCGCCTTATCTCAGCTCACTGGTCACCATAGCAACACCCACCACCATAGCGTAGCACGCGCTCCAGCAGGTATATCTCACTGGTCATCCCCAAAGCCAACACCTCCTTTAGCCGCCTTTCCTTCCAGTTCTCTGCTGCCAATGACTGGAACGAATTGCAAAAATCACTGAAGCTGGAGTCTTATATCTCCCTCTCTAACTTTAAGCATCAGCTGTCGGAGCAGCTTACCGATCACTGTACCTGTACACTATCTGTAAATAGCACACCCAACTACCTCATCCCCATATTATTACTTACCCTCTTGCTCTTTTGCACCCCAGTATCTCTACTTGCACACCATCATCTGCACATCTATCACTCCAGTATTAATGCTAAATTGTAATTATTTTCACCTCTAGGGCCTGTTTATTGCCTACCTCCCTACTCTTCTACATTTACACACACTGTACATAGATGTGTCTATTTTTCTTTTCTACTGTATTATTGACTGTACTTTTGTTTATGTGTAACTCTGTGTTGTTGTTGCACTGCTTTGCTTTATCTTGGCCAGGTCACAGTTGTAAATGAGAACTTGTTCTCAACTGGCCTACCTGGTTAAACAAAGGTGAAATAAAAAAAAGTTAAAATATGCAGGGACAGTTGTAGCAAGTTCCCATTCTTCTACAAAGCTTCACTAATGAATTTGCAGTGTCGATTTTACCCCATTCAGATGTAAGCACTGACATCTACTGTTGAAGGACAGCTAATGTCTCACATTCATATATTCGTCATCTTTTCTGCTTTAGTAATAATAATAACACATAATAATACATAATTGTCACATTCTGACCTTAGTTCCATTTTTATGTCTTTATTTTAGTTTGGTCGGGGCGTGAGTTGGGGTGGGCATTCTATGTTGTTATTCTGTTTTGTTCTGTGTGTTATATTTCTATGTGTTTGGCCTAGTATGGTTCTCAATCAGAGGCAGGTGTCGATCGTTGTCTCTGATTGAGAATCATACTTAGGTAGCCTGTTTTCCCACTATGGGTTGTGGGTAGTTATTTTCTGTGTCTGTGTTTCACCATACAGAACTGTTTCGGTTGTTTGTTTGTGCTTTTGTTATTTTGTTCAGTGTTCTGTTGATTTATTAAAAATCTAATTATGGACACTTACCACGCTGCACATTGGTCTGATATTTCCTACTCGTCATCAGACGAGGACGAGTACCGTTACAATAATAACAAACATGATGCTCTTTACACCATGTACTAGAGGGGTTGATATACTCTATGGGTCCATACTTACGAACTCTGGGTTCAACCACTTGGTTTAACCTTTTGGAACATCTTTGTGCATGCACAGTTTTATTTTTGGTAATGGAATGTGATCAAATATGTCTTTAACAATATACTTTTTTGTCTGACTAATATACATGCCAAGTAGACCGTTTTTTTCAACAGATACGTTTTTTATTGGCTTCAGTTGTGCTTTATATTTAAATCTCAGAAGGGATAAAACAAATAAAAAAATAAAAAAATACCAATCAAATATGTCAAAATTGACTACAAAGTGTAAATAGGATAATTTTGTTCATAAAATTAGTCTTGTCAAACTGAGTTTTTGTTCGTCATGGCTTACTTGTGGGATGGGTTTTGACTTTGACAATGATCACTTGCCCACTAACACTGCGTCCACAGCTGCGGTGATTGCCTCTATCCAGTGCCATGCACATAAATTAAGAGTGTTGGGCCAATGCAGTTTCTGCATTATGATGCATTTTTTATTTTTTATTTTTTTATTTCACCTTTATTTAACCAGGTAGGCAAGTTGAGAACACGTTCTCATTTACAATTGCGACCTGGCCAAGATAAAGCAAAGCAGTTCGACACATACAACAACACATAGTTACACATGGAGTAAAACAAACATACAGTCAATAATACAGTGGAAAATAAGTCTATATACAATGTGAGCAAGTGAGGTGAGATAAGGGAGGTGAAGGCAAACAAAATATATATATAAATAAATAAAAATATAAAAAAGGCCATGGTGGCGAAGTAAATACAATATAGCAAGTAAAAACACTGGAATGGTTGGTTTGCAGTGGAAGAATGTGCAAAGTAGAGATAGAAATAATGGGGTGCAAAGGAGCAAAATATATAAATAAATACAGTAGGTAAAGAGGTAGTTGTTTGGGCTAAATTATAGATGGTCTATGTACAGGTGCAGTAATCTATGAGCTGCTCTGACAGCTGGTGCTTTAAGCTAGTGAGGGAGATAAGTGTTTCCAGTTTCAGAGATTTTTGTAGTTCGTTCCAGTCACTGGCAGCAGAGAACTGGAAGGAGAGGCGGCCAAAGGAAGAATTGGTTTTGGGGGTGACCAGAGAGATATACCTGCTGGAGCGCGTGCTACAGGTAGGTGCTGCTATGGTGACCAGCGAGCTGAGATAAGGGGGGACTTTACCTAGCAGGGTCTTGTAGATGACCTGGAGCCAGTGGGTTTGGCGACGAGTATGAAGCGAGGGCCAGCCAACGAGAGTGTACAGGTCGCAGTGGTGGGTAGTATATGGGGCTTTGGTGACAAAACGGATGGCACTGTGATAGACTGCATCCAATTTATTGAGACTTACATGAGATTTACATGACACTGGCAGTCATGTTAGCTCACCATGAACTTAACATGGAGAATATTTAAACAATGCTATGTAATTGAATGTCTAGATTTAGAACAATATAAATAGTTCTAAACGGTCTAAATATACAGTGCGTTGGGAAAGTTTTCAAACCCCTTGACTTTTTCCACATTCTGTTACATTACAGCCTTATTCTAAAATTGATTAAATATATATTTTTCCCTCATCAATCTACACACAATACCCCATAATGATGAAGCAGAAACAGGTTTTTAGAATTTTGGGCAAATTTTTGTTCCTAATAAAAAACTGAGCGCACTGGAGGATGTTTTCATCATGGATCTCTCTGTCCGTTCATCTTTCCCTCGATCCTGATTAGTCTGCCAATCCCTGCCACTGAAAAACATCCCCACAGCATGATGCCGCCACCACCATGCTAACAGGTTTCCTACAGACGTGACGCTTGGCATTAAGGCCAAAGAGTTCAATCTTGGTTTTATCAGATCACAGAACATTGTTTCTCATTGGTCTGAGAGTCCTTTAGGTGCCTTTTGGCAAACTCCAGTCATGTGCCTTTTACTGAGGAGTGGCTTCCGTCTGGCCACTCTACCATAAAGGCTTGATTGGTGGAGTGCTGCAGAGATGGCTGTCCTTCATGAAGCTTCTCCCATCTCCACAGAGGAACTCTAGAGGTCTGTCAGAATTCCCCAGATCTGTGCCTCGGCACAATCCTGTTTCGGAGCTCTACGGAAAATTATTTTCGACCTCATGGCTTGGTTTTGCTCTGGCACGCACTGTCAACTGTGGGACCTTATATAGACAAAATCATGTCCAATCAATTGAATTTACCACGGGTGGACTCAAATAAAGTTGTAGAAACATCTCACGAATGATTGATTGAAACATGATGCACCTAAGCTCAATTTTGAGGCTCATAGCAAAGGGTCTGAATAGTTTATAAATATATATATTTTTTAAAATAAATGTGCAACAATTTAAAAAAAATCTGTTTTTGCTTTGTCATTATGGGGTATTGTGTGTAGACTGATGAGAAAAAGACATAATTTAATACATTTTAGTATAAGGCTGTAATGTAACAAAATGTGGAAAAAGTCAAGGGGTCTGAATACTTTCCGAATGCACTGTATGTCTCTGCCTCTATCCAATCCTACCGCAAAACACCCACAGTGAGACAGACCTGCCCACCAGCGCAGCGGATCTGACAGACCTGCCCACCAGCGCAGCGGATCTGACAGACCTGCCCACCAGCGCAGCGGATCTGACTTTGCTTAGATGATACAACTCATTACACATTTTTTAACTTGAGAAAATACTGCACCAAACACCTTATCTAGACTTAAAATTGCACGACCAAACCTCGTCTTCCAAAACGTCAAAATTAATTACAGATTTCTTGAGTAATCTTAGATTCATTCTGACTATTTTGAGTAGGTAATACTGACTTTGTTCCTAAGGTGTCTCAGGGGGGACACACATCAGTAACGGCCACATGAACCACACCCCAAAGACTGAAATCTCGTTTTCCTTAATGCACAACAGAGAAACACATTTGGAATCTGTGTGTTCAGTCACTCTTTAAGGCAGCGAAATGGGAAGACTGTGCAAGGGAGTGTCACGTCCTGACCTTAGAGATCCTTTTTATGTCTCTGTTTTGGTTGGTCAGGGCGTGAGTTTGGGTGGGCATTCTATGTCTGGTGTTCTATGTTGTCCTTGTGTTGTATTTCTGTGTGTTTGGCCTGATATGGTTCTCAATCAGAGGCAGCTGTCTATCATTGTCTCTTATTGAGAATCATATTTAGGTAGCCTGTTCCCACCTGTGTTTGTGGGTGGTTGTTTCCGGTTTAGTGTTTGTGTCACCTTTCAGGACTGTGCGTTTGTCGTGTTTGTTGTTTTGTTTAGTGTTGCATATTTTATTAAATGATATGAACACTTACCACGCTGCACCTTGGTCCTCTTCTTCTCCTCCAGACGACAAGCGTTACAGGGAGTGTGTAGACTTGCTAAAGGTGCTTCCACCAAGTACTAACTCTGGGGTGTGAAGACATATGCAATCAAGCCAACAGCTACTATTGCTGTTCTAAAAGTTTTAAGGTTTGTAAGTTTTGACTCAATTAGTCTGGGTGAATTTAACAATACTCCCAATCAAATTGCAATCAAAACAATGACTATAAGAGCGGGAAGAGACAAATAATTAAGACCTCATGATGATTATGGTATTAATGTTGATGGTGATGATGATGATGGTGATGATGATGATGATGATGATGTATTAGTGATGATGATGATCACTTGCGAAAAACTCTAGGGCAGCGCTGATTTGTTGATGACTATCATTATTGCTTTCTGTTCCTTCAGGTTGGCTATGTACTGTATCTTCTTAATCTATTTTCTCCCCTCAATGTTTTGCAAAGGCCAGGGGCCTGTTGCACAAAACTAGGATAAGGGATTAAGCCAGGATATCTTGGTGATCCTGGCTCAATTGATCCGTAATCCGGTTGCACTAAAGATGGATAGGGGGCAGGAGGATATGTTATGGTATAAATTACCATGGAGATTTATTCTGTGGAGCTAGCCTGCTCCAGACCAGGCTAAATTCCAGGATCTATTTAATCTCATCCCTAATGTCAGTCAGCAGTCACCACAAATGGAAACCAATAGTTATTTCACTGCTCACTATACATTGTTATCACATATAACTAGACCCACTGTTATTATTTAAACGTTTGTGATCATTAATTTCAATGATTTTGGATAAAAAATGATTTTTAGATGATGTTGCTATCATTAGATAATTTACAGTTTCCCATAGACTATAAGGCTATATATAAAATGATAGAATATTAGGGCCACAGAGGGGAAAAAAACACAAGTCATAATATTGTAACCAGTTGTTTTAAAGGAGGACAGTTGTTAAAATGACAGATGTGGGGCATTTGGTGAAATTGTACTTCAGTATGGTTTCATAAACAAAGACATGCTGATGTGCCAGAATATTAAGTATCACATTGTCATAAGTATCAAAACTGTAAAAACAATATGTAGCTTTTCTGCAGAAAGAACCAGCCTCATAAATTTATGACTTTATCTTCAGTGTGGCCCTAGTACTCTGTCATATAAACAAATACACATTCCATATGAATATAAAAACACAATGTGTAACATTATGTTCCTTTATTGAATAAGGACAAAACAAAGCAGGTAAACCATCAGCTCCTTTCGAAACTGAAGTCACAGTGACTCTACAAGATGGAAAGCACAGAATCCAAGCATATTATACAAAATGATACATACACATTCAAAGGTCTGTATATAACACACCCTGCATGTCTGCACACTAAAATAAATGCAGGACAAATCCATACACATCAACTGAACAGACAAATGAATGGATGCAGTAGCCTCCCTGCAGCCTTGTATTACACACAGTATACCGCACAAACATCATAAGAGGCCAAATTCGTCAAAAAACGAACCCAAAAAAACCCAAATTCCTCTGCCACCGCAGGACATATTTAACCAAAATTGAAAGCACACATACTAACTAAAATAATTCAACACATATTGGTCCCTCAGCAGCCGACCACTGTCGTCATCAGGGAAGATTGCCGGATTGTCCCAGTCCATGGCTGGTGGCACTCTGGGGGCCCTCTCCTTCCTCAGGCAGGCCACATTGTGGAGGACAGCACAAGCCACAGTAATATCACATGCCCTAACAGGGCTGACCCTTAATTTGTGAAGGCAGTGAAAGCGTGCCTTCAGGAGGCCAAAGGTCATTTCAACTCTGGCCCTGGTCCTGGCATGGGCATGGTTGTAGGCCTGCTGTGCTTCCTGGGGGTCTGTGAAAGGTGTCAGGAGAAAAGGCTGGCAGCCATACCCCCTGTCTCCCAGCAACACACCAGAGAATTCACCTGTCAACACAAAATCTCATCATTACTACCTCATAAACACAGTGATATTCTTGACACAGCCATGATGGTTATAAATAGGGGTTGTGTGGCTTACCTTGTGATAGGCACTGATAGATTTCAGAGGCCCGAAAGATTCTGGAGTCATGGACTGAGCCAGGCCATTTTGCCACAACATTGCTGATCACACAGTCAGCATTGCAGACCATCTGAAATCATAAGATGAGGAATATTACACCAATCAATGCACATCACTGGCAATGCAGAGTGTTCGTCAATGGACAATATCAAAAAGTTATGTTCACCTGAACATTAATGCTGTGAAAGGATTTCCTATTCACAAAATCGGCCTCATGGGCACCTGAGGGGGCTTTTATCCTTATGTGTGTGCAGTCCACTGCACCAATGACATTGGGGAAACCTGTCACACAAAGTAATGAGTATCCTACTATGTGTTAACAGTTGTCCTGTAATTTGTAGATCCTCTTACCTGCAATCCTATAGAACTCCTCTTTGATGTCACAGAGTCTTCTGTGGCCAGGGAAGGAGATGAAGACATCTGCTAATGCTTTGATAGCCAGACACACACTCCTTATTGTGCGGCAAATTGTGGCCTTGTTCAGCTGTTCTGCATCCCCCACTGAGTACAGGAAGGCTCCACTAGCAAAAAAGCGCAAGGCCACACAAACCATTTGCTCCACACTCAGTGCATGGCTCCGTGCAGTGCGGTGCTTAATCCTGGGACCCAGTAGTCTGCATAGATACCTGATGCCATCTGCAGAAAACCTGTATCTTTCATATAGATGGTCATCAGGGAAGGCCAGTGGGTCCAACCGGTCCCTGAAGACCCTTTCTCGCCTGAAGGCTCTCCTCAGCACAAGTGCTTCTTCATCCACCACATCTCGCACGAATGGGCATGCCATTGTCAGAGCAGAAAGGAACACACAATTTTGGGCCTTCATATAGGCTAGTGGCCACACCTGGTGCTGGGGGGGTGGGCAAAAGAGGGCGATGCCTTATAACGATGACTTGGTTGTACTGATTGCTGGGAAAATAAAAAAAACCTTAGAAAGATGCCACCGTCCTGTGTGCTCACAATAAGAGCTCATATGTCATGGCTCACTTGACTTTACGAGAATATACCTAATTTTTATTTTGAGCTGTGTCATCTTCTTGGAGCTGGGGGAGGAAAGAAAAATAATGATTAATACATTTGTGTTACAGTTAGCATACAGTGTACATTGAAGGCATATCTCACCTCCCTCTCAAGTTTTTTTATTTCAAGGTCCAGTTTCCTAATTGTCCTCTTTTTTATTTCGGACTCCAGTGCAAGATTTTCCATCTTTTTCTTCTTGTACTGAATGTCTATGTCTGCCAGTTCTATTTGGCGCCGGAGGTGGTTGCCATACAACTTTCTGATAGCTTGTGAGCTCTGTGAACACAATACAATTAGCGCAGCTGGAATTTGGCAGGATGTGGTGTCCTTTTATTAATACGCACTATGTTGCCAGGCTGGTTTTCCCACTGTATAGCATCTGGGTCGTGTAAAAGAAATTCGATTTTTTGATTTTGATGAGGACTCCTCACCATTGTAGAGTAAATAGTACTTTCACAGTCTTAACATGATACCTCATGCCTTCTGGAATCCAGAGAGATGGTCTCCTCCTCATCATCGTCTCCATCATGTGCTGTTGCTGCTGCACTGGGGCCTTCACCCTATCACATTTAATCGGATTCATATTGAAGCTAGTAGACAAGACATGCCAGGCCTACAGTATGCCTTTGATGGAGTACTCACTGGATCAGCATCGTCTGGTGCTTGTGCTGGTGGCTCTAACAGGAACACAGTGCTGCCAGACACTGCAAGGCAATAGGTAAACCAAAGTCAGACAGTCCAAATTGATTCAATATGAATGTGGTTGTATCCCATGTAGAGATGGAAGGACATACCTTGAATGAAGCGGGTGGCATCTTGGGAGGAACCTATGCTCGTCTCTTTCCCCCCAGGGATCCCCTCTAAGACGGGCCTGCCTTTATTTAGCTCCAAGGCCATGTCCTCTGCTGGGGTAAGGTCAGCCTTTGGTGACCCACCACCCGTGCCTTGTCTGTGGGTATTCTTTTTCACTGCTAAAACAGTACAGACAATGTGTGAGCAGGCACCTTCTGGGTACAATATATGCTTGTGCTTTGTTAAATATTAGTCAGGGACCATACCATTCTGCAGAATGTTCTTGTATTTGATTTTGACCTGCTGCCATGTCCGTTTTGGCCCGTTCATGTTTAATCTACACACACACACACACACACACACACACACACACACACACACACACATTTAATGGAGTCACACTGCAAAAAATTACTTGGTATTTTTGTCTTGTTTTCAGTAAAAATATCAAAAAATGTATCATAGCTTTATACAGTGTGATGGAGTTACTTTACACAATTTCACTCATATCTGCAGTGCATTTCAATTAAAAATTTAACCGTTTCATAATTACAGTACAACTGCATTTTTGGAGATGTGAATTAAATATTTGAATTGTAATTGTGATGTTTCAGCGGAGCGGTGAGTGTGTAATTGTGCACTACTTACGCATTCAGGCGGTCTGCAATACTTTGCCACGCTTTTTCTCTTTGCTTTATCACTGTGGCGGTGTTGCCTTTCTTCTTAATTATATCTTTTACCTCCTCGTATGCCTCCATGAGGATTTGTGCTTCCGACGGGGAAAAGTACGCGGCTCTAGTTGCCATGGTAAATCAGTTAATCTGTGATCTGTGGCGGGGTCTATTTGAGTGAGCCGTGAGCGCGCACCTATCCAGGATTGGTTTCACCTGGCTTAATGAATCCGTGTCTGCTCATCCTGGCTTGGTCTTTGTGCAACCAATTAAGCCTGGACGCACATGTTTTGGCTTCATTGAGCTCAGCTGAGTCATTTATCCCGGATGTCTTAATTCTACTTTTGTGCAACAGGCCCCAGGAGAGGAATAACCGCTCACAATATTATATTTCTAGCAACCACAGCTACAAAAACTTGAAGGTAACATGCCGAAACAAGTTGGTTTTAAAGCTACAATCCTTAACTGAAACAATAACAAAGCGTCACCCCACCTCTGTTTCTTTAAATAAAAACCTGAGGGATGGGCCTGGAGAAAAGTGACCACTCTCAAATTCATAGACAGAGCTATGGATGCCAGGACTGAGCATCCATGATATTGTTTTAACCGTGTGTTGAGGCTATACGGTGTCTGTTTACATTTACATTGTTTACAAACATTGGAGTAAAACAAGCTTTTATTTTGGGTTTTGATGGGGTACGACAGTTGAACTAAGCTCATGAGGCATTTATAAATATAAGTCCAAAAATGGATGTAGCAACTAGGGATTCCAGCTTCAAAACAAATGAAAACGCATTTCTGATATCTACTTCCATTGTCTTCTAAGTCAAAGAGTGTCTGAATAAGCTCATTTCTGCAGCTTGCTCCTCTATTCATGCACCTTGGATGGAGAGTGAGGTAATGACTGTCTTTTCCCTAGGCACTACAGCCAGTTGTGTAAAATACGTAGGTTTTCTTTTGTGTAGCATTTCAATCGATGTAGTGGTATTTGGCAGCGTGAGCCCTCTTTCTTTTAATCTTTAGTGACGCAGACTGTCTTAAGATGAACTTGCCACTTGGTGGGAGCATTGTCATAGCAAATAGGCTTTTCAGAGTTCCAGCAGAGAGTTCCAGCAGCAGACTCAGCACAACAAAGAGAAGTATGACAACTGGAAAGTTCCTTCATATGAAATGACTCTTTATTTACAATATTTTCAGATGATGACCCAATGTCCATTGAATACACAATATTCATACTTACAGGAAACAGGTATTGGAAAATGCAGGAGTGGGTTTAATTAATTAAGGCCGGGGAACTAGGTGAAAGAGGGGATATAGTTGGATTAAGGGTTGTATTGAACCTTTATAATAGTAATTGGGATACCAATAAAGGATACGCGTTATGCTATGAGTTATGGTTCACACTTTAAACAAACACAACTTTTTAGGCTGTATCAAACCTTCATGAAATTTGTCATGAAGACTGTGCTTATTTTATGCTTATATTCTTGTCAAACGTTATCTTATGCTTGTCATATGTTTTATAAAGGCCGATCTGTTTCTGAAAACATACATAATAAATGTAATTTAATTTATTTATTTCGCCTTTATTTACACACATTAAAATATGAATACAAAATGCAAACAGAAAGAAAAACACGGTCATAAAAAACAAACACATTCATCAGTAATAAGGTCCTCAATCAGCTGTCTGAATTACCCAAGAGGCACCAGAACATCACATTCATCAGTAATACGGTCCTCAATCAGCTGCCTGAATTACCCAAGAGGCACCAGAACATCACATTCATCAGTAATACGGTCCTCAATCAGCTGTCTGAATTACCCAAGAGGCACCAGAACATCACATTCATCAGTAATACGGTCCTCAATCAGCTGTCTGAATTACCCAAGAGGCACCAGAACATCACATTCATCAGTAATACGGTCCTCAATCAGCTGTCTGAATTACCCAAGAGGCACCAGAACATCACATTCATCAGTAATAAGGTCCTCAATCAGCAGTCTGAATTACCCAAGAGGCACCAGAACATCACATTCATCAGTAATACGGTCCTCAATCAGCTGTCTGAATTAACCAAGAGGCACCAGAACATCACATTCATCAGTAATACGGTCCTCAATCAGCTGTCTGAATTACCCAAGAGGCACCAGAACATCACATTGAACAACATTTTGAAGATTGTTCAAATCAAATCAAATCAAGTTTGTTTTATATAGCCCTTCGTACATCAGCTAATATCTCGAAGTGCTGTACAGAAACCCAGCCTAAAACCCCAAACAGCAAGCAATGCAGGTGTAGAAGCACGGTGGCTGGGAAAAACTCCATAGAAAGGCCAAAACCTAGGAAGAAACCTAGACAGGAACCAGGCTATGAGGGGTGGCCAGTCCTCTTCTGGCTGTGCCGGGTGGAGATTATAACAGAACATGGCCAAGATGTTCAAAATGTTCATAAATGACCAGCATGGTCAAATAATAATCAGGAATAAATGTCAGTTGGCTTTTCATAGCCGATCATTAAGAGTTGAAAACAGCAGGTCTGGGACAGGTAGCACTGTCCACCGGACGTGCTACCTGTCCTCAAAGAAGCTGTTCCTCTCTGTTCCAAAGAACCTTTGTTCCTCAAAGAAGCTGCAAGAAAAGTAAAAGCTGATTTACCTAACTCGGTGGAGACCAGAGGAATTCCCAGAGTTATCCATCCCTGAGACCTGGTGTGGTAACTCGTCTGTCTAAAGTTTAGTAAAGACGTTAGGTACAGCGGGTCTTTTTTAAAAGGCTTTATAAATGAAAACATAGTCATGTATCAACATACGTGACATCAAAGAGGGCCAACCAACTTTCTGGTAGAGAATGCAGTGATGAGTACTAAAATTGTTGCCCTTTAATGGCTTTAATGAAGTGTCAGCTGCGTTCATATAGATGATGTCTCCATAGTCTAGGACCGATAAGAACATCGACTGAATCATCTGCTTTCTACTATTTAGCGAGAGGTATGACCTATTTCTTCAGAAACCCATTTTTATTCTCAGTTTATGGACTAACTAACTCATCAATATGCTTTTTAAAAGAAAGATTTTTATCTATCCAGATGCCCAGATATTTGTAAGCAGGGACACAATCAATATGGACACCATCCAAAGTACATTATGCTTAAATCATCAGTTATTTGTATGCGCTTTAGAGAACAACATATACTTAGTTTTACCTGCATTCAAAACTAATTTCTTGTCAGGGACACCTTTCGTAATATCCAGGAGACCTGACATAACACCATCAGTAGATACACATTGAGTTCTAACTGCCAAGTAATTTTTAAACCAGTTACATGGAACCTGGTCTATGCCAATGGAGGAAGCTTCTGAATTCGCAATGAGTGATCAACAGTATGGAAAGCCTTTGACAGGTCAGTGAAGAGGGCAGCACACTGTTGCCCTCTATCCATATAGATAACCACATCATTTATAGCTAAGGATGCAGCAGAGATAGTGCTATGACCTGCTCTAAAAACTGAATTATGTACATTTAGAATACATTTAAAACATAAGAAAGATCTTAGCTGAAAATTAAACAAGGATTCTAATATTTTAGCAAGGCAAGAAAGTTTAGAAATAGGGTGAGAATGATTTATGTCACAAGGGTCACCACCTTTGTGAAGTGGGAGTACATGGGCTGCCTTCCAAACCTTGGGGATAGTACCAGATATAATCATCAGGTTAAAAATATGGGTTAATGATTCAGCAATCAGGGGGGCAGAGAGATGCAGCAAAAATGGATCAAGCATATCAGCCCCAGTGGAATTGTTTTACATCAATCTTAAGCAAGGCATCAAGCACATCACAGATAGTAAATTGTTGAAATTAAACAAAGATTCACTAGAAGTTGACCGGATAACTGTCGAGTCAGCTAGAGGCTGGCAAAGGCAAGAGCAGTGATTGACTGACCAGGGTCAACTACTCCACCGTTTCTCTCAAATAAGTCTGCCTAGATAAATGATGAATCATCACTTATCCCATTCTTCTCAGTTATGATGCCAGAGTCAGAAAGAACTTGCTCAGGCAGGGAAGAAGAGGAATTAGTGTGCTTCAGTGCATTTACTGCTTTCCAAAATGTTGTCAAGCTATATAAAGAATGACAAAAGGGTTATGTAGTATGGAATAAATTGTTTATGTAGTGTTTATAAAGATTTTATAAATGCTGTCTAAAGCCTTTATAAATTGTAGGTCCGATCAATTTATGAATGGAATTTACATATCTGTATGTCCTCCTGACCCCTATCCTTCTTGGTCAAAAGCCCGTACACAGCCTGGAGGAGTGTTTTGAGTCATTGTCCTCTTGAAAAACAAATGATAGTCCCACTAAACCTAAACCAGATGTAATGGCGTATCGCTGCAGAATGCTGTGGTAGACATGCTGGTTAATTGTGCCTTGAATTCTAAATAAATCACAGACAGTGTCTCCAGCAAAACACCTCTACACCATCACACCTCCTCCTCCATGCTTCATGGTGGGAGCCACACATGCAGAGATCATCTATTCACCTATTCTGCGTCTCACAAAGACACGGGGGTTGGAACCAAAAATCTCAAATTTGCACTCATCAGACCAAAGGACAGATTTCCACCGGTCTAATGTCCATTGCTCGTGTTTCTTGGCCCAACCAAGTCTCTTCTTCTTATTGGTGTCCTTAAGTAGTGGTTTCTTTGCAGCAATTCGACCATGAAGGCTTGATTCATGCAGTCTCCTCCGAACAGGTGATGTTGAGATGTGTCTGTTACTTGAACTCTGTGAAGTATTCTTCTGGGGTAATAATGGACTGTCGTTTCTATTTGCTTATTTGAGCTGTTCTTGCCGTAATATGGACTTGTTTTTTTACCAAATAGGCCTATCTTCTGTATACCACCCCTACCTTGTCACAACACAACTGATTGGCTCAAATGCATTAAGAAGGAAAGAAATTCTACAAATTAACTTTTAACAAGGCACACCTGTTATTTGAAATGCATTCCAGGTGACTTCCTCATGAAGCTGGTTGAGAGAATGCCAAGAGCGTGCAAAGCTGTCATCAAGGCAAAGGGTAGCTACTACCAATATAAAATATTTTGATATCTTTTACACTTTTTATGTTACTACACGATTCCATATGTGTTATTTCATAGTGTTGATGCCTTCTCTATTGTTCTACAATGTAGAAAATAGCAAAAATAAAGAAAAACCCTGGAATGAGTAGATGTGTCCAAACTTTTGACTGGTCCTGTATACATTTTTGGGGGTGGGGCAGAACCAACTGTTTTATATTTCTCTTAGGTCCCCTGTCAAGCTGAATGCACATAATATGGTTGAAAGTGAAAGGGATGGTATTTGTAGCCAGAGGAGTTTTCTTAGAACAAAGACATAAAACACTTGGATGTCTGAGTATTGTTAGTTCGAGACAGGGGAAGTTAGTGAAGAACCATTGGAGGTTATTGTAATGGGCAGAAAATACATCCTTCTCTCACAAACACATAACCTCAAACATGCATTCACACACACACACACACACACACACACACACACACACACACACACACACACACACACACACACACACTCACACACACACACACACACACACACAGAGAGATACACACACACACTTTTCCAAGACTCTCATATGAAAGGCACTATAACATTTATTTATTTGTTCTTTCCATTTTCAAAAAGCCACAACACCTGCGTCCAGATGGCAGTTTTTTCCATCTGTGAGGGAAGGTGTAAAGGATGATCGATATCAGCAGCTACACCAGCACCCACCTCCAGATGGCATGATCGTTCAGTTCTGAGATGCCTGTTGTTGGGAGTACAATCATTTCAGCTCCAAAATGAAAACCATACTGTTTTTCTCTGTCTGTAAATCTACATTAGAATAACCTATACAATATTTAGATACAAGTGATCCCATGACGTCTATAGTAGACTATACAAAAAAAACGGATGTTTTTGAGATGATGACTAATTAACCTCTAAAAGTCTACTAAGCTAACACATGGAATTGTTTTAAGATGGTCACACTATGGATCATTTAGCTATAATATTTTGTATTTTTGGACCCCTTCAGGTATCCCCAAAATGTTGTTTTTTAACAACTGGTTATCAATGTGGATTCTGGAGCTGTCCACCCCTGGTCTAAAAATCGGAGAACGTAGGCTCCAATCTTAGCTAAAGAATCTATGGAACTTTATGAAGTAATCTAAAATAAAAGCAAAAAGTTCTCATGAGACATCATAGCAGCGGCATCTTGTCTACTATCTGTGACACCTAAATTGCTTTTCTTCATAAATTGCACATTACTTTTTCAAATTTTAATTTCGACTAGTGATAAAGAGAACTGACGAATGGTTTGATGGATAAATTATGTTTCTATTTGTTGATTTCACATGTAGCGAGATGTCATTGTGCTCCGTCTTTCTAGGTCTTCCTCCTGTCAAGCCAAGACAAACTCTCAAAGAGCCCTGTCGTAATTTCTCTTCATCTTGGAACATGAAGTCAGGGAGAGAGACAGGAAAAGCAACCAGGTGGGACGTTGTCTGAGTCTCAGGGATCTGCTCCAATTAACAGACACTCAGCCCGTCATCTACTCAACAGTTGTCACTGGCTAGTGCAAAGCAGCTTACGTCTGTGGCACTGTGACTGACAACTCTACATTTCAGTATACACTTTTATCCAGAGAGAGTTTCAGGAGCAATTAGGGTTAAGTGCCTTGCTCAAGGGCACATCAACAGATGTTTTTACCGAGATGACTCTGGGATTTAAACCAGTAACCTTTCAGTTACTAGCCTAACACTCTTAACCACCAGACTACCTGTCGCCATTAGCTCGCTAGGTGACAGGGTGGTGTTCCCGCAACACTTCCTTGGAGTCTCAGTGGATCGATTATGAGTAGGTAAATGTTGGTGTCAGTGGATCAGTAATGAGTAGGTAAATGTTGGTGTCAGTGGATCAGTAATGAGTAGGTAAATGTTGGTGTCAGTGGATCAGTAATGAGTAGGTCAATTTGTAGTGTCGCTCTGGATAAGAGCGTCTGCTAAATGACTTAAATGTAAATGTAAATGTAAATGTTGGTGTCAGTGGATCGGTTATGAGTAGGTAAATGTTGGTGTCAGTGGATCAGTAAGGAGTAGGTAAATGTTGGTGTCAGTGGATCGGTAATGAGTAGGTAAATGTTGGTGTCAGTGGATCAGTAAGGAGTAGGTAAATGTTGGTGTCTCAGTTAGGATCAGTTAGGAGTAGATAAATGTTGGTGTCAGTGGATAAGTTAGGAGTAGGTAAATGTTGGTGTCTCAGTTAGGATCAGTTAGGAGTAGGTAAATGTTGGTGTCAGTGGATCAGTTAGGAGTAAGTAAATGTTGGTGTCAGTGGATCAGTTAGGAGTAAGTAAATGTTGATGTCAGTGGATCAGTAAGGAGTAGGTAAATGTTGGTGTCTCAGTTAGGATCAGTTAGGAGTAGGTAAATGTTGGTGTCAGTGGATAAGTAAGGAGTAGGTAAATGTTGGTGTCAGTGGATCAGTAAGGAGTAGGTAAATGTTGGTGTCAGTGGAAAGTTCGGAGTAGGTAAATGTTGGTGTCTCAGTTAGGATCAGTTAGGAGTAAGTAAATGTTAGTGTCAGTGGATAAGTAAGGAGTAGGTAAATGTTGGTGTCAGTGGATCAGTAAGGAGTAGGTAAATGTTGGTGTCAGTGGATCAGTAAGGAGTAGGTAAATGTTGGTGTCAGTGGATCAGTAAGGAGTAGGTAAATGTTGGTGTCAGAGGATCAGTAAGGAGAAGGTAAATGTTGGTGTCAGTGGATCAGTTAGGAGTAAGTAAATGTTGATGTCAGTGGATCAGTAAGGAGTAGGTAAATGTTGGTGTCTCAGTTAGGATCAGTAAGGAGTAGGTAAATGTTGGTGTCAGTGGCTCAGTTAGGAGTAGGTAAATGTTGGTGTCAGTGGATCAGTTAGGAGTAAGTAAATGTTGGTGTCAGTGGATCAGTTAGGAGTAAGTAAATGTTGATGTCAGTGGATCAGTAAGGAGTAGGTAAATGTTGGTGTCTCAGTTAGGATCAGTTAGGAGTAGGTAAATGTTGGTCTCAGTGGATAAGTAAGGAGTAGGTAAATGTTGGTGTCAGTGGATCAGTAAGGAGTAGGTAAATGTTGGTGTCAGTGGATAAGTTCGGAGTAGGTAAATGTTGGTGTCTCAGTTAGGATCAGTTAGGAGTAAGTAAATGTTAGTGTCAGTGGATAAGTAAGGAGTAGGTAAATGTTGGTGTCAGTGGATCAGTAAGGAGTAGGTAAATGTTGGTGTCAGTGGATCAGTAAGGAGTAGGTAAATGTTGGTGTCAGTGGATCAGTAAGGAGTAGGTAAATGTTGGTGTCAGTGGATCAGTAAGGAGTAGGTAAATGTTGGTGTCAGAGGATCAGTAAGGAGAAGGTAAATGTTGGTGTCAGTGGATCGGTAAGGAGTAGGTAAATGTTGGTGTCTCAGTTAGGATCAGTAAGGAGTAGGTACATGTTGGTGTCTCAGTTAGGATCAGTTAGGAGTAGATAAATGTTGGTGTCAGTGGATAAGTTAGGAGTAGGTAAATGTTGGTGTCTCAGTTAGGATCAGTTAGGAGTAGGTAAATGTTGGTGTCAGTGGATCAGTTAGGAGTAAGTAAATGTTGGTGTCAGTGGATCAGTTAGGAGTAAGTAAATGTTGATGTCAGTGGATCAGTAAGGAGTAGGTAAATGTTGGTGTCTCAGTTAGGATCAGTTAGGAGTAGGTAAATGTTGGTGTCAGTGGATAAGTAAGGAGTAGGTAAATGTTGGTGTCAGTGGATAAGTTAGGAGTAGGTAAATGTTGGTGTCAGTGGATCAGTAAGGAGTAGGTAAATGTTGGTGTCAGTGGATAAGTTCGGAGTAGGTAAATGTTGGTGTCTCAGTTAGGATCAGTTAGGAGTAAGTAAATGTTAGTGTCAGTGGATCAGTAAGGAGTAGGTAAATGTTGGTGTCAGTGGATAAGTTCGGAGTAGGTAAATGTTGGTGTCTCAGTTAGGATCAGTTAGGAGTAAGTAAATGTTAGTGTCAGTGGATAAGTAAGGAGTAGGTAAATGTTGGTGTCAGTGGATCAGTAAGGAGTAGGTAAATGTTGGTGTCAGTGGATCAGTAAGGAGTAGGTAAATGTTGGTGTCAGTGGATCAGTAAGGAGTAGGTAAATGTTGGTGTCAGTGGATCAGTAAGGAGTAGGTAAATGTTGGTGTCAGAGGATCAGTAAGGAGAAGGTAAATGTTGGTGTCAGTGGATCGGTAAGGAGTAGGTAAATGTTGGTGTCTCAGTTAGGATCAGTAAGGAGTAGGTACATGTTGGTGTCAGTGGATCAGTAAGGAGTAGGTAAATGTTGGTGTCAGTGGATCAGTAAGGAGTAGGTAAATGTTAGTGTCAGTGGATCAGTAAGGAGTAGGTAAATGTTGGTGTCAGTGGATCAGTAAGGAGTAGGTAAATGTTGGTGTTGGTGGATCTGTAAGGAGTAGGTACATGTTGGTGTCTCAGTTAGGATCAGTTAGGAGTTGTTAAATGTCTTAGTGGATCGGTAAGGAGTAGGTAAATGTTGTCCCCTAATCACTGACAATAGTATCAGACATTATTAATCTTCGTAATGGTTGAGGTAAGAATAGAGGGATGAATAATCTGATCTCAGATCTGTGGTAGTTAAAGGGTGATTTCTACCTCAGCACATATTTACACCTGCTACTGTCTTGCATTTACTTCAGGGAAAAATACTCATAATATTTGACCGAGTTTCAGACTGACGTGATCATAATCTGGACTTGAACAGAAGCCTCTTCGACAAAGGAGGATTTCTGCTGAATGGCACCCTGTTCTACCCACTGGGCACACACTGGTTAAATCAACGCTGTTTCCACATCATTTCAATGAAATGACATTAAACCAATGTGGAATAGACGTTGAATTCATGTCTGTTCCCAGTAAGTATGTAGTGCACTACTTTTGAAAAGTGCTTGTGATTATTCCTATTTATGTTTTTTCGTCTAGACTTGTCTGGGTTTTGACATTTATCTGCAATCCTAAAAGCTTTGTTTTCAGTTGCCTTTAAAATCCGGGCTCCTGTAATTGATATGCGCTGTGACAAAACTGTCAAGCTTTTCTGGATTCAAATCCACAAATGTAACAAGATAATAGCCCTGTTTGATGTTAGATCTCTTGTCTGTAACCAGTGAGGTGTCCCAGTCCATAGCTAATTCATGCAGCCTAACACCTCAGAGAGCCCTACAAAAATAACAACTCTGATTCTCCCTATCTCCAAGGTATAATGTAGCTTTTCAACCACAAAGTAGGTCTTTGAGAGTGCACCATAGGCCTTATTATATCTCCAATGCACTCAGTGGGAAACGCAAATCCATTGTGTCAAGTCCTTAAGCAAGATGTTTTCCACCGCACAACATAACCCCTAACCAGAGGCAGATCCCACGAGGTCGCCATCGAGGGATCACATTTAAAAGCTTAACAACTGAGAGAGTGAGAGATCTCCCCCCTCAGATTCTATTCAGCGGTTCTTCCTGGGGCACAGAGGAGCTCAGGGAACGGTGCACTCCTTCTTCTGCTATTGTTCTGTGAATGGGCAAAGTGAATTGACATTTGTGACCGACAAACCTGGATTCGGACCTATGTAGGAAAATTAGAAATTGTGTTTTTTACATTGGATAAAAGTAGAGACTCAGAGATAGAAAATGGTATATCATACACTGCAGTTGAGGAACAATGGGAAAGTAGTTCTGCTTTGAAAGCTAATAAACATGTAACCCCACTTTAGAGAAAATGGCCCTTGAATGTTTTGGTACACCGACTGGAGAGATCCACTTTGTCTACACCCATTCAGCATTGTTCACACCCTCTTAAGCCTTAGCCCCATCCATCTCTTTAAGGATTCACATGTGAGGACATGTGCTAAACAACCAAAGATTTCAAGACTAAAGGCTGGTTTATAATACGTCTATCGACATGTCTGTAGACAGTTGTCACAGTGACATCATGAACATTCTATTGTTGTCTGACATCAAACTTGACGTTGTCGTTGTGAAAAAGTATTAACACAAAAACGTACAGGCTGCATAACATCAGCAGCCTGGTGGTCCAAAATAGCATAATTGGTGTATTTTAACACCAACAAACCCATCTGTTTAAAACTTTATTTAGGATATGTCAATCTAGCAAACCAGGCAACTAAAAGCAACTTTCTAACCAACGTTTTGGTTCGTTTCTAGCTTGTTAGCTAGCTACTGACATTAAGTTAGCTGGCTAGCCAGTTGAGATAATGACCAAATCATAGCTGACAACGTCTTAACTTTCACTAATTTGTATTCATTATTACAGGAAAATAAACTCACCATAAGATCATTATTTACATGTTAATGGCGAGCTAATTACAGAAAATAGCTTACGGTTGTGAGAGTGATGGAATAAAAGCAGGGCATTCTACCAGAGAATTTTAGAACTTGGACACTGTCTCGTTGGTCTAACGTTATATCCTAATTTGACTTTGGTGCAGGTCATGTTCTTCACATTACCATCTCTGGTAAACACATACTATCTCAAATAACATACACATTTATTTGTCACATGCACAGGATCCAGAAGGTGTACCTCCCGGGTGGCGCAGTGGTCTAGGGCACTGCATCGCAGTGCTAGCTGCGCCACCAGAGTCTCTGGGTTCGCGCCCAGGCTGGGCTGGATATCCTTGTCTCAGTATGCACAAAAATGTAAGTCGCTCTGGATAAGAGTGTCTGCTAAATGACTAAAATGTAAAAAATGTAACGTGTAAACAGTACTGTAAAATGGATACTTGCATAGTGGAGTCTTTTGTTTAGACATGTTGCTAGCTAGCTAGCTAGCTAAACAATGAACCATAATACAAATGCATAACGTTACTACCATGAATGAATCTGCAGATAACTAAAGTTAACCAAATAGTTTCAATGTTAGCTAGCTAGCTAAAATTAGGCTATAACTAACAATGAAAATCGCTTTCTGAGATTCAAAAAATATTACTACACAGATCATACACGTAACATTAGATAGCGAGCCAGCCAGCTAACGTTCGCTAGCTAGCTAACAGTACACTTTAACTTGAAATGAAAATGACTTTCTGACAAAACTAGAAACCTATCATATCCGAAAATGTAGCTAGCTAGACTCTCTTACCCATATACATGGACAAACATTTCTCCCTCTCTGCCACGGATGCCATGGTTTTCCTTAGTTTGAAGATGTAATCCAGAGACAGGTGTTTTATACAACAGCTTCTGTGTTTTCTCTTTTCAACTCCCTCCGCATATTTCTGTTAAAACGCCAGAATTTTCTCCATCTCCTTAGCTGTCATACTCTGCTTTCACCGGTCATTCCACAGATTTTAAAACTCGCCAACTTCTTCATTGCAGTGCTTCGTGATATATTTTTAAAAAGCCGCGTTAGAAAGGATGACCTACACATACTGAGCAGCTCATGTTATACTGTAGACAGAAGCATGCTACATGTACATGGCAGGCCAGTCCGAACTCATCTCTCGACATGTCCGGCCCATCCGTTATCTCAGCCAATCATGGCTAGCGGGAATGGTTCCTTCTTTTTTCCAAGCCTAAACCAACTAGGTTTGTCTAGTTTCCTGAAACGATTCACATTTGTCGATCCTGGTGTGGATTGTTATTTCAAATCTTGGCTAAAAGGAGCGTTGAGAAAACTCCTGGAAGTCCTTTGTTATGTCACAAGATCATCTCTCTGGATGCTTAGAGGGGTAATTTGACAGGAATAGTGTTTGAAAAGGGTCCTGCACCAACCCGCACCCAGCCCATCGCCTAGTGTATGTAGTTATTGGATCTGCCTTTCATTTATTACTTTGGCACAGTTTCTCTGATACCACAGGAGACACCCAATGATACTGGCACACTCTAAGATTTCCAGTTTTTGTCCATGAAATAAAGAAGAAATACACAATACAAGAAAAGTCTCAGTAGAAAAAAGTCTATGTAAATGCCAAAAATAAGGTATTGACTCAATTGACTGTCAATTTGTGAAGTTAGTCGAGATGATTTCGTCACAATTGTTGTGTTTTAATTAATGTGACCTGCCAAATTCCTGATACTAACATTCATTCCTGATACTAACATTCATGTCTTTCAATGTATGGTTTGTTGCAAACACTATCTCAAAACTTGATGCGTTAGTGAATGGAACAAATTGATTTGAAAAACCTAACTATGACTCATCTCTATGTAACGAGATGAAATACTAGAATATCAAAAGATAACATAAAGGGCAGGTTTCCTGGACACAGAAGTCTTGGACTCAAAAGCACTTTCAATGGAGATATTCCTTTGATAGTCTATGGAGATTCTCCGTTGATAGTCTATGGAGATTGTACTTTTGAGCGTGCTTTTTAGTTCTGGAGTAGGCTCAATCTGGGTAGAGGAAACCAGTCTCTCCAGACTAGACAGATGGGTTGCCACTGACAATGTACCAATGCTCCAGTTTACACATCTGTAGAAGGTCGGCCATCAGTTGGGACAAAGAGGACTAGTCGAAAACGGGACGTGCGTCACTGGAGACATCACTGCCGTATCTGCTTGTTGCCCAAGCTAAACATGAGCACAATTCCTGCCTGGATTTTAAGCCCCGACTACCTAAACTTGTGATTTGTTGGGAGAGTTGTCTGTCTGAAGAGGACCCTCCTGGAGGACTCTCCAGGAACAATTGTTTTTGCCCTTTCGAATTTGACATCCTCCCCAGACCTAGTGGTCTGGCTCCTAGGTTTGGCTTTCCTAGACAAGGGGGAAACCTGTTGAAACAGTCTGGTACCTGACTGACTTTGTTCCAGTCTTAATGAACATCACACTCTCTGCCTTGCCTCACAGTAATAGGGATCATTTGAAGAAGGATTAGACTCCATCTTAGACAGGGACATATTACCAGGTAATGTAAAAAAAGATAATCGAAGTGGATACGACCGGTAGCCTCTTTAGGTACTTTGTGAAATATTCACGAGGATGTGGAGAAGGAAAGGGAGGGAGATAGGGGAAGGAGGAGGCATGATCAGCTTCAGTGGAATAAAAAGAACGTGAAATGTGTCGTGCCATTATTTCTTTAGACTGAGCATGAACAGCAAAATAATAGTCTAATACCTCAAGCAAGCGTATCTTGGACATCAAATAATTTTCAGTGATAGATACACTGCATGACCAAAAGTATGTGGACACCTGCTCATCGAACGTCTCATTCAAAAATCATGGGCATTCATATGGAGTGCGTCCCCCCTTTGCTGCTATAACAGTCTCCACTCTACTGGGAAGGCTTTCCACTAAATGTTGGAACATTGCTGCGGGGACATGCTTCCATTCAGCCACAAGAGCATTAGTGAGGTTGAGCACTGATGTTGGGCGATTTGACAGAGCAGGCCAGTCAAATTCTTCCACACCGATCTCAACAAACCATTTCTGTATGGACCTCGCTTTGTGCACGGGGGCATTGTCATGCTGAAACAGGAAAGGGCTTTCCCCAAACTGTTGCCACAAAGCTGGAAGCACAGAATCGTCTAGAATGTCATTGTATGCTGTATCGTTAAGATATCCCTTCACTGGAAGAGGCCTATCCCAAACAGCCCCAGACCATTATTCCTCCACCAAACTTTACAGTTGGCACTATGCATTCGGGCAGGTAACGTGCTCCTGGCATCCGCCAAACCCAGATTCGTCTGTCGGACTACCAGATGGTGAAGCGTGATTCATCACTTCAGAGAACACGTTTCCACTGCTCCAGAGTCCAATGGCGGCGAGCTTAACACCACTCCCGCCGACGCTTGGCATTGTGCATGGTGATCTTAGGCTTGTGTGTGGCTGCTCGGCCATGAAAACCCATTTCATTAAGCTCTCGATGAACAGTTCTTGTACTGATGTTGCTTCCAGAGGCAGTTTGGAACTCGGTAGTGAGTGTTGCAACCGAGGACAGACGTTTTCTATGCGCTAAGCGCTGCAGCACTCTCCGGTCCCATTCTGTGAACTTGTTTGGTCTACCACTTCGCGGCTGAGCTGTTGTTTCTCCGAGACGTTTCTACTTCACAATAACAGCACTTACAGTTGACCAGGGCAGCTCTAGCAGGGCAGAAATTTGATGAACTGACTTGTTTGAAAGTTGGCCTCCTATAATGGTGCCACGTTGAAAGTCGCTGAGCTCTTCAGTAAGGTCATTCTACTGCCAATGTTTGTCTATGGAAATTGCATGGCTTTGTGCTCGATTTTATACACCTGTCAGCAATGGGTTTGGCGGAAATAGCCGAAAACTCTAATTTGAAGGGGTGTCCACATACTGTTGTATATATGGTGCACATTAAGGCATAAAAACAGACAATATACTTATCCACTCATTGACACATAGTAATAAGTACATTTGTGAAATTCATTGAATCATAGTTATCACTATAAAGTATCAACAACCCCCCCCCCCCACACCTATTTGTATCTCTCTGTTGAATACCTCGAGCTATCACCCAGAACATGAATGAAAAAAAACTATATTGTGTATGCATAGGACCTATACACAGCAGAGATCACCTCATATTAATAATTCAGCATGCTGTTGAATAATGGAAAATGCATAAGCTCTTGACAAGCGAGATATGTATGAGCCTCGCCAGGTCTTTCCAAGTAACAGCACGTGTGTTCTATATCACAGGAGCCTTTAGAAAACAACGAATCTGGATGCTGAAGCCCCTAGTGTGTTTGATAGGAGTTTGATATGCTTTCCCTATTTTGCACCTTGACAGATGCACCAAAACAAACACTGTTTTGTGAAAGCTGCTCTTTTTAACCTTCTTTGACAGTATAGATCTATTCCTGTGATATGCAAATTTGAGATATGTTTGAGGCTTCGCTTTGAGCGGTTATTGAAATATGGGACAGTGGCGCTATGGCTCACTGCACATGTAAGCAGCGTTAAATCAACCACATTTAAATTGAGTTTCTGAGGAGCATAGGGCAGAATTCTGATCAGTGTACTTCCAAGTACAGTATTGTTACAGATACAGCTAAGTAAATGTGGTACTAACAGAAAAAGGACTGATTCAATTTAGCATGAAGTACATCTTTAAAGGTGTTAGTGTTGTATTACTCAAGATATTATTTGTTATGGACTGAACTTCAGTTAAGATTTGTCTTACGGCTCAATGTTTTATGTTGACAACTGAGGGGAGTTCTGTCTGACAACTGAGGGACTTCCTAATATGGATGCCGTATCACTGCGGCACAATAAGACAACACAAATTATGAAGCAGAACACAATGTGTTTTGAAGAACAGAAAAACAGAAAAAATACAAAATTACAAAATTACAAAATGACATTCTTGTTGAGCCACTAGTATAGTGGTCGCCAGTACTTAATTGTGTAAATCAGGAGGTGAGCACGAGAGGGGGGGTTACCAGGGCAGCTCTGAGGTACCGGAACGCATAACAAAAAAATCACCTTTATAATAAAGCATTGCATGCATTTCATTACATTTGCATAGTGGCATAGAGCATTTACAGAAGTTGCGCACATGGGAAACAGTTTTTGTGGCCTAGGGTCTGGGAAATGTTTGTTCTTTTATAAACACATTTCATGCAGTTCTACATCATTTTACATGACTGGAGACTATGGCATTATCTTTTTTAATGCCGCATTCAAAACAACTGGGAACTCAGAGCTCGGAGCACCATAATACCGTACAAATGATGTAAGTGACAGGCTACTTTGACACTGAAAAACTGAGAATCTGAGAGAATTATGAGAATTAATGAAGAGGCAACTCAATGAACTTTGATGGACGTAGGCATGCAAGCTAAGTGGTCCCGATGGGACCAGAGAAGCCACAGTGTGTTAGTGTCTGTCTAGCTTTACACACAGGCTATAGGGCCATAGCAAAGGGCCAGGCTCAATGCAAGGCAGCCTTGGGGATCACCAGTCTCCCTTATTGATGAGTTACCAGGTGCCACCACCAGTGTGCTTTACAACTCTACTGCTTCGTTGTGTTTCAATGTGTTTCCCCAACATACAGTAGTACACAAGGGCCAAACCTAAAGCAGAAACTGGATCAGGTTGCACTGGGTTTGATGCAATATCTATGGCAAGGGAAAGGGAAAGGCCCAGACTTTTTTGCACATGGTCTTCCTTCCCCATTGGAACCAATTTCTCACTTACCTCCTAAGTAGAGAGCCCAGGGAACCAATTTCCCTTGTTAGGCTGTGCACAGTTTCACACCAAAAGGATGGGGGGACAGGGTCATGGTCTCACTTGATGACAGCCACATCACACATTACTTAAGGTCAGGGACCTGATTTCATGAGATCTGTTTGACCGTATCGTTGTTCTTGTTTTGCTTTGTTTATTTGCATGAAAGAGTGCAGACAGACATTATTTTCCCAGTTCTGTCCGTGAAACAATGGATGCATACGTATGGACTAGCCCAGACAAGACTAAGTGATGAAGACAGTCAATAACAACTGGTGTGGTACTGTATTATTATTTTTTTAACTAGGAAAGTCAGTTAAGAAAAATTCTTTCTTACAATGACGGCCTAGGAACAGCGGGTTAACTGCCTTGTTCAGGGGCAGAAGGACAGTTTTTTACCTTGTCAGCTCAGGGATTCGAACTATCAACTTTTCGGTTACTGGCCCAACGCTCTAACCACTAGGCTACCTGCCACACCAAAAATGAAGTCATCGTTGTTGTATTCATAGCATGGAGCAACATACAGTAGATATGCTATATATATTATTGATATATTACAGAAGCCTGAAAAGATTCCTCAGATAACTTTGCATTCTGAAAGTCTACAAAATAAGGGAAGAGAAAGAAAACATGCATATCTGCACAGCATATTAATGAACAAAAACAGTCTCTTGTCATCTTTTCCATACCTTTTGTCCTGTCGTCAATGCACAGAAGAAGAAGAAGAAGTTCTGTATTTGATGTCAAGATAATAACATTTGCTCACCTCGTTCACGGACTAACTTCATTATAAAAAGGTCTTCGGCAGAGTGTAATAATATAGAGGTTGTGATAGATATGCATTAGAGTGCAGACTATGGAAGGTTTGGCAAATCAAGTAGGAAGCATAATATATATGATATGAGAAACACACTTTCCTGCAACCCAATCTCACTCCGGGCTTTTCTCCATTAATATTAGTGAAGTAGTGTGTGCAAAGATTGAGATGCAAATTTGTCTAACCACTATCTAATTCCCTATATGCTCCTGGATACTAAACTACAAATGGAAAGGATTCCCCCCTGCTGCATACTCTCACATAATAATTACAGATTTGACGTTTTAGCTGGATGGATAACTTACAAAGGCCCTTAGGAAAGGCACGCATGCACTCCCACATGTAAGGGGAGTCTATCCAGTAGAAGCAGGTATTTACAGTATCCAAAACCATTATGTAATATTATTTCACAGTTGGAAAAATAGCTACCGTGTTACACCATATAACTTCAATGTGGATTTGTTTGAATTGAGTTTGAAAGGTACAGTAAATTATCAATAATTTTAGACTGGTTGTATGGCAGCTTACACAATGTGTTAGGGCATAGCGCTTGCATAGCCAGGGTTGTTGGTTCAATTCCCATGGGGGACCAGTGTCAAAATGTATGCACTCACTACTGTAAGTTGCTCTAGATAAGAGTGTCTGCAAAACGACAAAAATGTCAAATATAGATCCTATCTGAGATACAAAACACCTGCACGGTGTCCATATTAGGACACTATAAACACTGTTCTACTCTTCTATGGATGTCCACTTTCATGGACTGTGCTAATATGGACACCATATATGTGTGTCCATCCATACACAGTCACATATCCATGGAAGTGACTGTTCTAATATGGAAACCATACATGTGGCTTTTGAGGACAAGGCTGCTTTTACTGCACCAGTAGGGAACAGTAGGGGTGCGTGGGTAAAATCACTGGTGTAGCCAAGCCAGCTGAAAAAAGCCATATTACAACCTGTGTGTTGTGATAATTGCGTTGCTTGCTCTATAACCTGTTAGTTAATCTGCCTTGCCACCGTGATAAATGGGCCTAAGGCCAAGACAGCAAGAAGACACAGTGGCAGAATAAATTTAACCACACATTAGTTTTAATCACAAAACTGGAGAGCAACCTCTGTCCGGTGAAGTCCACAAAGCATTTTGCATGTAACAAACAGTTGCATTACCTACGGTATGGTCAATGCTTCCGACTACTAAACAACCATTGATTTAGAACCATGAAGAGTTACCGCAAGTCGAAAAGAAAACAGAGCTGCCTGCACTATTCCAGCACCATTTCAACTTCAACATCATCAAATCACCTATGCTAAGTTTAATAGTGACAACTAAAAGATACCAAAAACTATTTAGTCCAATCAAATTGTGTGTGTGTGTGTGTGTGTGTGTGTGTGTGTGTGTGTGTGTGTGTGTGTGTGTGTGTGTGTGTGTGTGTGTGTGTGTGTGTGTGTGTGTGTGTGTGTGTGTGTGTGTGTGTGTGTGTGTGTGTGTGTGTGACACACCCTACTTGTAGAGAAATGCCAATGCCACCCTTCTCTGTTTCATGTTGACGAAACTGTCTATGATACTGTCATACAGTGCACACTTTTATTTTTTGTTTTCCTAGGCTACCTGGATAAAATCCCTATCTCCATCCGAGGACAACAACACAATTAAATGCAACAATTCAAGTTTTTCTGTAAATTATGTTCTGCTTTTGATGTGATTGGTGTGATGCCACATCCAAACTGGCTTCCCTTGACACTTATTTTGGTGCGCCAAGAACATTCACAGATGAGCTCACACAGTTTAGCTCAACGCTGATTGGCTATTATTTTATACTTTTTTTGTCAAGAGAGGTCAAACGCTCGCTGGCTTCCCTTGCATTTAATGCTAAGGGTGACACCAATGTCATACTCTTTTTGACCAGACAGCATCAGATAGATGGTCTACACATATTGAGAAAGAGGGCCGTTGATTCGCTCGCTCTGATGCTCTCTTCCGTGAGATACTGTACATTCAGCCTCTAGCGAATTGAAGGAAAATTATGAAACACAGAGAGATGAAAGATAATTTCTTTTCTTTTCTTTATTTCTTGGTAAATATTTTGGTGAAGCCTGGCTTCCCATGGCGTCCATTTTCTTTCCACAGCTGATGTCAGAAAATACCTCTTAACATCCCACTAGAGCACATCTTGAGTTAATTTCAAACATCTCACCATGCCAACCTCTTCTGGCGTTCACACTTATCTCCTCTTCATATCCGGAGAGGGCTGAATTGAAGTGGTTTCACATCATCAAAACAGTGTCATAATTTTGACACATAACAGGCCATGACAATCTATGACACTAACTTACAGAAGAAGCCTAATTTCAAAACAGTCACAACTGCTATAATGCAATTAGTAAAACTACTGATAAAATGTGTGCATTATACAGTCCCTCCAGGATTCCCCAATTCTGTAATCGCAAACAATTCCCCGCATATTATGCGGCATTTACAGCATAATATGGTTAAGTCAAGCCACACATCACCAAACCTTTTACCTCGTCAGTGCATTTTCGCGTCAAATTGGACAAAAACATTGCATGTTGCCATGCAAATTATCAGAATTAAAGCAGCAAAATCAAGCATTTTTTGCCCGCAAACATCATAACAAAATCCCAGTGAAATCATGGAGGGACTAATTATAGCAGTGTTACATCTGTTTTCATATAGCTGAAATTAGGTTTCTTACGTTTTAGTTGGTGTCGTGAATTGTCAAGGCCTTTTATGTGCAGGCTGTGTGCAACCACGTTTAAGTTGTTCCTATGTTTGTGTGTGCTTGTGTGTGTGTGTTAAGGAGATTTTCACATTTTGAATTCAGACACAGTACTGTAACTGTCTGAGAGGAGGCAAAACAGCCTCATCTTAACAGCGAGGCTGCGAGACCACTTGACTGGAAGGGAAAATGAAAATCGTACTCCAAATGTCAGGAGACTCAAATTTATATCAGAAGAGGTGAATTATGCATTTAAAATAAGTAACATAACTTATTTAAATGTAGATAGAGACCTTGGAGGGAAATGAATGGCTCTTAAGTGTTGCTCAAGTGGCTTTTTACGTAATTTAAAAATCACATTCATTTCCTATTGCTTGTGTTTGTCGTGATGGAAACAATGTCATTCTTATAACAGTGTTACGTATGCTATGTATCAGCTAAGTGATACAAACGGTTGTTACAGCACTATGCCAGAGCAATTGCTGGCATGCACTGGCACAAATCAGATAGTAAAATGAATGCTTATCCATACTGGATTAATTGATTGCAGTGTGGGAGTAGTAAGGATTTGTTTGATGATGGTCATTTTGGCATTTAATTGTAGTAAGATTGTAACGAACCATACCCTTGAAAAAATGGCTTTCAACTAAGTTACTACAAGGAGATCATATTGCTAGTCCTTAAAAATCTAATCAGAGCTTGGCAGTGTCTGCCAATAAAAATTTAAGAGGTAATTCATTAAAATCACTGACCCAAATAAATTAACCACTGTCCCAGAGTAACCAAGTATGCGTAAACCTTCAAATATTTGCAAGGTGCATACTGCATTAAATGAGAAGAAAGGTAGACAACAGCATCACCGTGCTTCAGTTCATTAGATAAAAGGATACTGTTTACCTGCTATGACTTTATGACTATGAGGTAAACTTAAGACATGATTTTACAAGATGAAACAAATAAATACTGCCAATAGAGAACAAATAGTCAGTATGGGATTTATTTATTTTTCTTCACAAATTGGTCTTTTGACCAATCAGATCAGGTAAAACAAATCTGATCTGCCAAGATTTGATTGGTCAAAATAACCATGAGCGAAAATAGGAATCGTTAGCCCAAACAGTATGTAAACGGAACAGTTTACAAGAGAATCGGCGTAATGAATATGCCCCAGAATTGTGCCGATTGTCTAAACACAGTCTTAGAGGCACTTTATCAAACATTGTTATAAATCGTAATGTAATCATATATGAGTCTAAACCACCACATGAATCTTCACTCAACACAAATGAGGGGTCAATTAATAGTCAGTCATTTATTTATCCAACCATTAACAATAAATACAATTCCATCAACTACTACATCAATATATACACAGGAGAAAGTCCTGCTGAGATTGAGGATGTCCTAATATGGACACCATACAGGAGAGTTCCGAATAAAACTTTACATCAAGATATATATATCACAGAATACTAAAACATTCTCAAATTGTGATTTGATACAAATGAGGAGGCTCAGTATTTGCAAAATAATAGCCTTGGTTTGTCTATCTCCTGAGCCCCGACTGATGTGTGTAATCTGACACATCATTATTAGAGAGATCAGTAGCTCCTCCGTGCCTCTACCACACAATCCATCACACCCAAACTTAATTGCATTGCTAAATGATGTGTAAAAAAACAAGTAATTGCACTAAAAGGCACTTTCTGGTAGATTGGCAAGGAGCTTGGAGTGAGGAGTTAGTCTGGGCACATTCAAACTGACTGGCCTTGTTCCAGACAGACTACTTTGCAGACATTGAATTGCATTAAACAATGGTTGAGTGCCACGTCATCAACAGCGCAGTTGGGACTGATATACACTGCATTCGGAAAGTATTCAGACCCTTCGACTTTTTCCACATTTTGTTATGTTACAGCCTTACTCTAAAATTGATTCATCAATCTACATACAATACCCATAATGAAAAAGCAAAAACAGTATTTTTGATTCATTTTGCAAAATTATAAAAAATAAATCAAACTGAAATATCACGTTTATATAAGTATTCAGACCCTTTGCTATGAGACTCGAAATTGAGCTCTGGCGCATCCTGTTTCCATTGATCATCGTTAAGATGTTTCTACAGCGATTGGAGTCCACCAATGTACAGATTTTCCCTCCTGAACTTTAGGCTTGCCATAACAAAGGGCTTGAACACTTAATGATTCAAGATATTGCAGCTTTAAATTTTTTATATATTTGTAAAAATTTCGAAAAAACATAATTCCACTTCGAAATGATTGGATATTGTATGTAGGTCAGTGACACACAATCTCAATTTAACAAATAAAACATTTAAGCTGAAAAACAACAACTTGTGTAAAATGTCAAAGGAAGTGAATACTTTCTGAAGTCGATGAACATACTATCTATCTGTCATCTCTATGTCCAATTACTGACTAGATGTAGTCTGTGGTGTGTATTCATGGATGCCAAGGGAAGGCAGGCTTCCGCCAAAAAATGACCAATAAAAACATCTTTAGTCATTATCTTTAGTCTTTCTGTATTTCATAATTTTCCTGGAAATCGCAAGAGGCTGAATGTATCTGACCAGAGAAAGCATCTGAGCAAGAGAAACAGCGCCCCTCTGTCTCTCTATGTGTAGGACATCTATCTGATGCTGTCTGGTCCAAACGAGTATAACATTGTTGCCACCTGTAGCATTGCTTTCTTTGTATAAAAAATTTGCCAATCAGCACTGAGCTAAATTGAGTGAGCTCAACTGCGAATGGTCCTCCTGGCGCACCAAAAAAAAGTGTCAAGGGAAGTCAGGTTGGATTTTGACATCTCTCCAACAGTATCACATCACATTGAGATCATACGTCATTGACAGAAACAACTGTTGCATCTCGTTGTGTTATTGTCCTCCTGTGACTAGCTAGCTAGCGAAAATGGTCCCTTCCTAAATTAGCCATGGATGGAGATAGAGATTTGGACTTGTGGTTTTACTTAATTTTATGTACTGGCCAATGATTATAACGACGATTCTGATCCAACCATTAATTCATACATTATTGTGATACTTGTCTGAGAGTATGGAAGTTCAATATGTAGCTAGATTTCGAAGGATAATGTTAACAACAGCAGCTAACGTTGCCCATGAATGGAAGTTAGGGTAGCGAGCTAGCATTTTAGCCAGGTAGCCAAGGACAACAAAAAATAAAAGGGTTTACTGTATGACAGAGTAATAGACAGTTTGGTCAACATGAAAGAGAGGAGGATGGCATTGGAATTTCTCTAAAAGTAGGGTGAGTCAACGTATTTTTCTACTTGCACGATTGCGCACGCACACACACACACACACGCACACGCACACGCACACATAGAAATCAGAACCATGAACAGCCACATATTTAGCGTACGTTGATTGTACTAAATAGTTTTTGGTATCTTTTAGTTGTCACTGTATTAGACTAAGCAGAATAAATCAATATTTGTTTAGTGATCCGAAAAGGTCTGAAACATTAACTTGCTTGACCATGCTGTAGGTCATGAAATTGTTTGTTACATGCAATATGCTTTGTTGACTAAACCGGACAGAGGTTGCTTTCTGTTTTTGTGATAAAACAAAGGTGTGGTTGAATTTATTCTTCCACTGTGTCTTCTTATTGTCTCAGACTTAGGCCCAATTGGCACAGCGGTCTAAGGCACTGCTTCTCAGTGCTAGAGGCGTCACTACAGCCACCCTGGTTTGATTCCAGGCTGTATCAAAACCGGCCGTGATTGGGCGTCCAGCGTCATCCAGGTTTGGCTGGTGTTAGCCGTCATTGTAAATAAGAGTTTGTTTTTAACTGACTTGTCTAGTCAAATAAAGGTTCAATTAAGGAAATAGGGGGCGCCCTTTTCACTTTTGGATAAAATGTGCCCAATTTAAACGGCCTCGTACTCTGTCCTAGATCATATGATATGCATATTATTATTACTGTTGGATAGAAAACACTCTGAAGTTTCTAAAACTTTTGAATTATATCTGTGAGTAAAACAGAACTCATTTGGCAGGCAAACTTCCAAAAAGGAAGTGAAAATTCTGAAATGGGTCTCTGTGAAAGGCATCGCCTATTCAATTGTCTTGTATTTATGGATCTGTATGCACTTCATACGCCTTCCACTAGATGTCAACAGGCAGTAGAACGTGGAATGAAGTGTCTAGCCTTCTGTGGGACCGGATGAGAGTCGTTGGAGTGAGAGGTCAGCCATATTGGCAGTATTTGGCTACGCACTTAGGGCTTGTCATATCTTTGTCTGCAATGCGTTAGGTAGACACGAAGAAATGCTCCGTCTGGGACGTTATTGGATATATATGAGAAAAACATCCTAAAGATGGATTCTCAACTGAGTTTGACCAGTTTATTCTACTTTTATTATCACTTTTAGAATTTTTCGTTCATGCGTCAAATCTTCATGGACACGTGAGCTACACATGCTAGCCAAAGTTGCTAATTCGACAGAAGAAATGGACATTCTAAAACAAAACAACGATTTATTGTGGAACTAGGATTCCTGGCACTGCATTCTGATGAAAGTTCATCAAAGGTAAGGGAATATTTATGTTATTTCGTATTTTTGTTGACTCTTTTGACTCCAACATGGCGGAGAATGACTGAGCGCTGTCTCAGATTATTGCATGCTGTGCTTTTTACTAAAGTTATTTTTTTAAATCTAACACAGCGGTTGCATTAAGAACCAGTGTATCTTTAATTATATGTACAACATGTATTTTTCAGCAAAGTTTATGATGAGTTTTTCTGTTAGATTACGTGACTCTCTAAAATTTCTCCGGACATTTTGAAGCCATTTGTGACCATGTCGCCAATGTAAAACCACGATTTGTAGCTATAAATATGCAAATTTTCGAACAAAACATAAATGTATTGTATAACATGATGTCATAAGACTGTCATCTGATGAAGTTGTTCAAAGGTTAGTGATTAATTTTATCTCTATTTATGGGTTTTGTGAAAGCTATTTGCGGTGAAAAAATGGCGTTGTGTGTTGGGCCATTGTGGTGAGCTAACATAAATATATGTTGTGTTTTCACTGTAAAACATTAAAAAAATTCGGACATGTTGGCTGGATTCACAAGATGTTTATCTTTCATTTGCTTTATTGGACTTGTGATTTCATGAAATTATATTATATTATATTCCCTGTGGCGCTAGGCTAGGCTATGCTAGTCAGCGTTTCTAAAGAGAATGATCCTGGATCCGGGATAGGTGGTCCGTAGAGGTTAAAAAAAAAATATACAGGTGAAGTCGGAAGTTTACATACACCTTAGCCAAATACATTTAAACTTAGTTTTTCACAATTCCTGACATTTAATCCTAGTAAAAATTCCCTGTCTTAGGTCAGTTAGGATAACCACTTCATTTTCCGAATGTGAAATGTCAGAGTAATAGCAGAGAGGATGATTTATTTCAGCTTTTATTTCTTTCATCACATTCCCAGTGGGTTAGAAGTTTACATACACTCAATCAGTATTTGGTAGCATTGCCTTTAAATTGTTTAACTTGGGTCAAACGTGTCGGGTAGCCTTCCACAAGCTTCCCACGATAAGTTGGGTGAATTTTGGCCCATTCCTCCTGACAGAGCTGGTATAACTGAGTCAGATTTGTAGGCCTCCTTGTTTTCACACACTTTTTCAGTTCTGCCCACAAATGTTCTATAGATTTGAGGTCAGGGCCTTGTGATGGCCACTCCAATACCTTGACATGGTTGTCCTTAAGCCATTTTGCCACAACTTTGGAAGTATGCTTGGGGTCATTGTCCATTTGGAAGACCCATTTGCGACCAAGCTTTAACTTCCTGACTGATGTCTTGAGATGTAGCGTCAATATATCCAATAACTTTCCTGCCTCATGATGCCATCTATTTTGTGAAGTGCACCAGTCCCTCCTGCACCAAAGCACCCCCACAACATGATGCTGCCACCCCCGTGCTTCACGGTTGGGATGGTGTTCTTTGGATTGCAAGCCTCCCCCTATTTCCTCAAAACATACCAATGGTCATTATCGCCAAACAGTTCTTTTTTTGTTTCATCTGACCAGACGACATTTCTCCAAAAAGTACAATCTTTGTCCCCATGTGCAGTTGCAAACCGTAGTCTGGCTTTTTTATGGCGGTTTTGGAGCAGTGGCTTCTTCCTTGCTGAGCGGCCTTTCAGGTTATGTCAATATAGGACTCGTTTCACTGTGGATATAGATACTTTGTACCTGTTTCCTCCAGCATCTTCACAAGGTCCTTTGCTGTTGTTCTGGGATTGATTTGCGCTTTTCGCACCAAAGTACGTTCATCTCTAGGAGACAGAACGCGTCTCCTTACTGAGCAGTATGATGGCTGCAATGTCCCATGGTATTTATACTTGCATACTATTGTTTGTACAGATGAACATGGTACCTTCAGGCGTTTGGAAATTGCTCCCAAGGATGAACCAGACTTGTGGAGGTCTCCAATTTTTTTTCTGAGGTCTTGGCTGATTTCTTTTGATTTTCCCATAATGCCAAGCAAAGAGGCACTGAGTTTGAAGGTAGGCCTTGAAATGCATCCACAGGTACACCTCCAATTGACTAAAATTATGTCAATTAGCCTATCAGAAGCTTCTAAAGCCATTACATAATTGTCTGGATTTTTCCAAGCTGTTTAAAGGCACAGTCAACTTAGTGTATGTAAACTTATGACCCACTGGAATTGTGATACAGTGACTTATAAGTGAAATAATTTGTCAGTCAACAATTGTTGTAAAAATTACTTGTGTCATGCACAAAGTAGATGTCCTAACCGACTTAACAAAACTATAGTTTGTTAACAAGAAATTTGTGGAGTGGTTGAAAAACGAGTATTAATGATTCCAACCTAAGTGTATGTAAACTTCCAACTTCAACTGTATATACAGTATATCACGGTTGCAAGGCATATGAATTAACATGTTATAGAGCAAACAAAGCAATTATCACAACACATAGGTTGTAATGGCTTTTTTTCTGGCTTCTCAGGGATTTTACCCACTCACTGCTACTGGTAGAGATGAAGATTAATCACCCTCCTCTTCCTCAGCCGCTACAATACATTCCAATCCCCTTCATCATGCTTGGCTGAGTATGGAAAGTGACAGTGTTTGTGAGTGTGTCAGAGAATGTGTCAGAGTGTGGGTGAGAGTGTGTGTCTCCTCCGTCTCTTTTCTTATGCATGTCTGTTTTAGCTTATATACCGTATACCGGGGTGTTATGAAATATCCACAGGATGGAGTTTCAATTCCGTCAATACCGTTGAAATCATTTATTTGAAATTTTTCAATACATTTTTATATTTGTAGCTACATTAAGTAAATACCTGCAGTCAACTTGTGCAATACGTTAGGAGATAAAGCAGATCACGTTCTTCGTTTCATCTGTCATGTTATTTTACACTATGAAGCTTATCGTAGGTTCCCAGAACAGTTGAGCCAGTCACGTGCTTGTTTGTAAATAACAGGAGAAAGCGGGAGCACGTGAGTCCAGCTGTGTGTTGACACGAGTTGCGTTTTATAATGAAAGTCAATAGTGTTTTTGTTTTGCTTCAGTAGAGTGTTCAGGGATGTGCAACTATATTTTTTCCTTCACAGAAAATCCATTAGTCCAACTCATTCGGCAGAAAATAGATTCATTTTTATCAGATGACAACAGAAGTACAATGCAATTTGGGTGGTAGCCACAAGTAAATGAGCTCATAATGAAAAACCAAGGTATTTTTAGCAAAAATTATGCATGGCCATCCTATTTCTAATGTTTATCATATAAATAGTTTAGTCAGCTACATTTCCTAATGTTTTGTTTAAAGTTTGTCTTGAATTTTACCAGAGAAAGTAGGTTGGCTACACGGAGAAAAGTACTGGAGAACAGTAGCTCCACATCAGTCAGAGTGTCTGCTGATAGAATGATGGAGTAGCTACACATCAGTCAGAGTGTCTGCTGATAGAATGATGGAGTAGCTCCACATCAGTCAGAGTGTCTGCTGATAGAATGATGGAGTAGCTACACATCAGTCAGAGTGTCTGCTGATAGAATGATGGAGTAGCTCCACATCAGTCAGAGTGTCTGCTGATAGAATGATGGAGTAGCTACACATCAGTCAGAGTGTCTGCTGATAGAATAATGGAGTAGCTACACATCAGTCAGAGTGTCTGCTGATAGAATGATGGAGTAGCTCCACATCAGTCAGAGTGTGTGCTGATAGAATGATGGAGTAGCTCCACATCAGTCAGAGTGTCTGCTGATAGAATGATGGAGTAGCTCCACATCAGTCAGAGTGTCTGCTGATAGAACGATTGAGTAGCTACACATCAGTCAGAGTGTCTGCTGATAGAATGATGGAGTAGCTACACATCAGTCAGTGTCTGCTGATAGAATGATGGAGTAGCTACACATCAGTCAGTGTCTGCTGATAGAATGATGGAGTAGCTACACATCAGTCAGAGTGTCTGCTGATAGAACGATGGAGTAGCTCCACATCAGTCAGAGTGTCTGCTGATAGAACGATGGAGTAGCTACACATCAGTCAGAGTGTCTGCTGATAGAATGATGGAGTAGCTACACATCAGTCAGAGTGTCTGCTGATAGAATGATGGAGTAGCTACACATCAGTCAGAGTGTCTGCTGATAGAATGATGGAGTAGCTACACATCAGTCAGAGTGTCTGCTGATAGAATGATGGAGTAGCTCCACATCAGTCAGAGTGTCTGCTGATAGAATGATGGAGTAGCTACACATCAGTCAGAGTGTCTGCTGATAGAAAGATGGAGTAGCTACACATCAGTCAGAGTGTCTGCTGATAGAATGATGGAGTAGCTACACATCAGTCAGAGTGTCTGCTGATAGAATGATGGAGTAGCTACACATCAGTCAGAGTGTCTGCTGATAGAACGCCAATTCGTGAATTCTCAACCCAGTATAGAAGTGAAAATGAAGCACAACATTTTTCAGAAAATTTAAATAAGAAGCATTTTAGATCTGCGTTTATGAAACGCATCAAGATATTTCTTATGCGTTTTATCTTTGTTTCCAGCATATAAAATGCAGAATTTTGCGTTAACGCAACCCCTAAGTTTAATTTGCTCGTTATTTAAGCAAGTTACTGAATTAATAAGGTGACGGGTCATCATATTGTGTAAGCTTTCTGACGCGGTTGAGAATTCAAAGCCCTTTGGACGAGTTATCTGTTTAGCTGCCACTGCTATCTTTTGATATCCTTGCCTTTTTTTCTCCTCTCCGTTCTCAGCCGGTCTGCTCCGCCCCCATCTTCTCAGAGTAGAGCAGGCAGGCCCGTTGCCCTAGCGACTCCAGACTCCACACAGACACAGGTTGTATACATGGTGCTCCACAGCCAGTACTTTTCTTTCTTTAGACAAGCGTGCATCAACACTTTGTTCATTTGCACAATGTCTCTTGTTCACATTCGCTTGTAAATGTCCAAACTCACCATTTGGTAGCTCCTACCTATATATATATAACTTCATGAGCTGGCTTGCTGTTTTTGCGCTTGTTAGCATATTTAAATAGCAGCCTCCATGGAAATTCACTTTTACTTGTGCTAATTTTGTTAAAATTCTGGTAACAGATGCCAAATGGTATTTTTTTTGCATTTTTGTCGGCCCTTTGTGTACTAAGCCGGTAATACCGTAAATCCCGGGATGAGAGAAGGATGATATGACGATATGAAAATCTAGAAACTGCCGAATCCTAGTGTTAGTGCTTGACCTCTGTCCCTCTTACTCTCGTTTCTACACCTCAACCCCTTTCTAGCCCTGTCCTACATTCCATCCCTCCATTTCTCCCTGTGGTGTAGACAGTTTTCTTCCAGTCAATCGCTTCCTGAGCCCTCCCTCTCTCTCTATCTCCACCCCCCTCTCCCTCCATCCCTCCCTCATTAGGAAATGCTTGATACACACACACACACACACACACACACACACACACACACACACACACACACACACACACACACACACACACACACACACACACACACACACACACACACACACACACACACACTCATTTGAACTTGCTAGTGTGTGCAAAACATTTGATCCTGTGTGATGAAGTTCTTTGCTAAAACTATATTTTCCTGAATAGTAATAATACATGTATTATGAACTGAAATGTAAGAATCATATTTCCAGATATTCCTTTACTGGCACCTAAATCAGCTCAGCAGGACAGAATGGTTTTCAGTTAGAAAAAGGATCTCAGTAATAGTGTGACTACGCTCTTATAGTGAATATTTGGGCCCCTGAGTGGCGCAGCGGTCTAAGGCACTAAATCTCAGTACTAGAGGCTTCAGTACAGACACCCTGGTTCGAATCCAGGCTGTATCACAACCGGCTTTTATTGAGAGTCCTTTAGAGCGGCGCACGTCCAGGTTTAGCCGGTGTAGGCCGTCATTGTAAATAAGAATTTGTTCTTAACTGGCTTGCCTAGTTCCAATATTTTTTATTTAGAGGAGAGAAAGTCTGTTTACTGTTTTATACTGAAGAATGTTAAGTTTAATTTCCTGATTTTATTTTCAATTGCATAGGACCAATTAATGTGGAGCTCATGGGAGGGAACAGACATCTGATTCGACTCATCCAATGAAGGAACAGAGCCACTGAGAGTGAAGAGGAGCAGACACAGAGACAGACCCAGATATTGGATCAACCGAATCCCGCATCAGCTACTCCCCCCACACACATACACCCCGCCACCTACCTCCTTGCGTTCTGGAGCAGGTTTCCATCAAGGATCTCTCTGTACTTTGCTCCGTTCATCTTTCCCTCGGTCCTGACTAGTCTCCCAGTCCCTGCCACTGAAAAACATCCCCACAGCATGATGCGGCCACATCCATGTTTCACCGTAGGGATGGTGTCAGGTTTCCCTCCAGACATGACGCTTGGCATTCAGGCTAAAAAGTTCAGTCTTGGTTTCATTAGACCAGAGAATCTTATTTCTCATGGTCTGAGAGTCCTTTAGGTGCCTTTTGGCAAACTCCAAGTGGGCTGTTATGTGCCTTTTACTGAGGAGTGGCTTCCGTTTGGCCACTCTACCATAAAGGCCTGATTGGTGGAGAGCTGCAGAGATGGTTGTCCTTCTGGAAGGTTCTCCCATCTCTACAGAGGACCTCTGGAGCTCTGTCAGAGTGACCATCGGGTTCTTGGTCACCCCCTGACCAAGGCCCTTCTCCTACAATTGCTCAGTTTCGCCAGCTCTAGGAAGAGTCTTAGTGGTTCCGAACTTCTTCCATTTAACCTCTCTTGGGTACGTGAGACGTTAGCGTCCGACCTCTTCAACAGCCAGTGAAACTGCTGGGCGCCAAATTCAAATACAGAAATACTCATTATAAAAATTCAGAAAACAAAACATATTTTACATAGGTTTAAAGATTAACTTCTTGTGAATCCACCCACGGTGTCAGATTTAAAAAATGCTTTACGGCGAATGCATACCTTACGATTATTTGAGAACATAGCCCACTAGAAAAATCATTACAAACAGTAACCAGCCAAGTAGAACAGTTACACAAGTCAGAAATAGAGATAAAATGAATCCCTTACCTTTGATGATCTTCATATGGTTGCACTCAGCAGACATTAATTTACTCAATAAATGTTCCTTTTGTTCGATAAAGTCTCTCTATATTCAAAAGCCTCCGTTTTGTTTGCGCATTTTCTTCAGTAATCCACAGGCTCAAACGCAGTCAAAACAGGAAGACAAAAAAAATCCAAATTGTATCCGTAAAGTTCATAGAAACATGTCAAACGATGTTTATATTCAAACCTCAGGTTGTTTTTAGCCTACATAATCGATAATATTTCAACCGGACAATAACTTCGTTAATTTAAAAGGTAAACAAGAAACGCACTCTCTCCGTCTCGTGCATGAAAAAGCTCTGTGACACTTTAGGGTCGACTCATTCAGACTGCTCTTACTTCTTCATTTTTCAGAATACAAGCCTGAAACAATTTCTAAAGACTGTTGACATCTAGTGGAAGGCATAGAAACTGCAATTTGAGTCCTAAGTCAATGGATACTGTAATGGCATTGAATAGAAAACTACAAAACCCCCCAAAATACGACTTCCTGAATGGATTTTTCTCAGGTTTTCACCTGCCAAATCAGTTCTGTTATACTCACAGACACCCTTTTAACATTTTTGGAAACTTTAGAGTGTTCTCATATCTTCTGGGCCCGAGAAGCAGGCAGTTTAATTTGGGCATGCATTTCATCCAAAATTCCGAATGCAGCCCCCTACCCTAGAGAAGTTAAGAATGCAGGCCACTTTGTTCTTGGGGACCTTCAATGCTGCAGACATTTTTTGGTAACCTTCGCCAGGTCTGTGCCTCGACACAATCCCGTCTCGGAGCTCTACAGACAATTTGTTTAACCTCATGGCCTGGTTTTTGCTCTGACATGCACTGTCAACTGTGGGACCTTATATAGACTGGTGTGTGCGTTTCCAAATCATGTCCAGTAGATTGTATTTACCACAGGTGGATTCCAATCAGACTGTAGAAACATCCCAAGGATGGTCAATGGAAACATGATGCACCTGAGCTCAATTTCGAGGCTCATTGCAAAGGGCCTGAATACTTATGTGAATAAGGTATTTCAGTTTTTTATCTTTAATACATTTGATAGCATTTCTAAAAACCTGTTTTCACTTTGTCATTATGTGTTATTGTGTGTTGATTCATGAAGAAAATATGTATTTAATCAATTTTAGAGTAAGGCTGTAACGTAACACAATGTGGAAAACGTGAAGGGGTGTAAATACTTTCTGAAGGCACTGTATGTTGATCGGATTTCAGATTCATGAGAAATTATATATTTTTTACAGATACAAATTATCTTTGTGTTTCTCTCCCTTCTACAAGGGGCATCATCAAAGTGCAAAACAAAATATTTGATATCTTCCCATGGACACATGTTCAAACCAAAGGAATTACAGCGGTTAACTGATACACATGCGTTCTAAATTACCACGGTTGATCCACCATGTATTGAGCCACAATGAGATTGCATTCAAATTGGGACTAAAGGATCCTTGATGTGGCAGATAAAACAAAATCTAATCTTAATTACACAGAGTCCCCAACATTAGCACAATTACTGTGTTCTCACGTCCCCTGTGGAAGTCCCATCGGACTCATTTGTTTCTCTTTAATGGTGAATGATTTTCAGTCAAAAAAACAAGCCACAAATCATTTTCAAAAGGAACTGAAAAGACAGCTAGTGATCACTGATTATTTATGTTCAATATATTTTTCAGCTGACATGTCATCGTGTACCAGGGTAGGCTGCTGCGGGGAGGACGGCTAATGATAATGGCTGGAACAGAGCGAATGGAATGGCATCAAACACATGGAAACCATGTGTATTTGATACTATTCCACTCCAGCTATTACAACGAGCCAGTCCTCCCCAATTAAGGTGAAACCAACCTCCTGTATCGTGCACAGTAAAAGTAAACCGACTTGTAAATGCAGCTGCGTTCCTGTGGGACAAATTTGTGTTTCTTCAGCCTTCATGACGCTTTCGCAAACACATGAAATTAAGATTCTCATTCTCTGGCTCTTGTGGCTGGCTGGGGCTCTGTATACAATCTTATCACAAAAAGGCAGTTGGTATGTTAAGATATCAACGCTTAATGTGACATTATGCATGCTTGTTGTCACAGGCTACGCAAAGGCTTCGTAAATCAGCAATGTCATGCTTATGAAGGCACCCTGTGACATATTTGGCTCCTCAACGTGCACCACCTGTCGTTAACTGGAACCGAGACCATCAGACTGTTAAATAGTCACCACTAGCTAGCCTCCTTCCAGCACTCTGCCCTGAACTTTAGTCACTATCACTAGCCGGCTACCACCCAGTACTCAACCCTGCACCTTAGAGACTGCTGTCCTATGTACAGAGACATGGACACTGGTTATCTTAACAACGTTTACATACTATTTTACCCCATTTCATATTTACAGTATACTGTATACTAGTCAAGGCCTATCCTATTTTTCTACTGCTGTACATATACTATTCTATCCTACATATTCTGCAGATATATTCTATATTATATCCATATACTGTCCATAATGTCTATAAATCCCATCATATACAGTGGGGAGAACAAGTATTTGATACACTGCCGATTTTGCAGGTTTTCCTACTTACAAAGCATGTAGAGGTCTGTCATTTTTATCATAGGTACACTTCAACTGTGAGAGATGGAAAATCAGAAAATCAGAAAATCACATTGTATGATTTTTAAGTAATTCATTAGCATTTTATTGCATGACATAAGTGTTTGATACATCAGAAAAGCAGAACTTAATATTTGGTGCAGAAACCTTTGTTTGCAATTACAGAGATCATACGTTTCCTGTAGTTCTTGACCAGGTTTGCACACACTGCAGCAGGGATTTTGGCCCACTCCTCCATACAGACCTTCTCCAGATCCTTCAGGTTTTGGGGCTGTCGCTGGGCAATACGGACTTTCAGCTCCCTCCAAAGATTTTCTATTGGGTTTTAGGTCTGGAGACTGGCTAGGCCACTCCAGGACCTTGAGATGCTTCTTACGGAGCCACTCCTTAGATGCCCTGGCTGTGTGTTTCGGGTCGTTGTCATGCTGGAAGACCCAGCCACGACCCATCTTCAATGCTCTTACTGAGGGAAGGAGGTTGTTGGCCAAGATCTCGCGATACATGGCCCCATCCATCCTCCCCTCAATACGGTGCAGTCGTCCTGTCCCCTTTGCAGAAAAGCATCCCCAAAGAATGATGTTTCCACCTCCATGCTTCACGGTTGGGATGGTGTTCTTGGGGTTGTACTCATCCTTCTTCTTCCTCCAAACACGGCGAGTGGAGTTTAGACCAAAAAGCTCTATTTTTGTCTCATCAGACCACATGACCTTCTCCCATTCCTCCTCTGGATCATCCAGATGGTCATTGGCAAACTTCAGACGGGCCTGGACATGCGCTGGCTTGAGGAGGGGAACTTTGCGTGCGCTGCGGGATTTTAATCCATGACGGCGTAGTGTGTTACTAATGGTTTTCTTTGAGACTGTGGTCCCAGCTCTCTTCAGGTCATTGACCAGGTCCTGCCGTGTAGTTCTGGGCTGATCCCTCACCTCCTCATGATCATTGATGCCCCACCAGATGAGATCTTGCATGGAGCCCCAGACCGAGGGTGATTGACCGTCATCTTGAACTTTTTCCATTTTCTAATAATTGCGCCAACAGTTGTTGCCTTCTCACCAAGCTGCTCGCCTATTGTCCTATAGCCCATCCCAGCCTTGTGCAGGTCTACAATTGTATCCCTGATGTCCTTACACAGCTCTCTGGTCTTGGCCATTGTGGAGAGGTTGGAGTCTGTTTGATTGAGTGTGTGGACAGGTGTCTTTTATACAGGTAACGAGTTCAAACAGGTGCAGTTAATACAGGTAATGAGTTGAGAACAGGAGGGCTTCTTAAAGAAAAACTAACAGGTCTGTGAGAGCCGGAATTCTTACTGGTTGGTAGGTGATCAAATACTTATGTCATGCAATAAAATGCAAATGAATTACTTAAAATCATACAATGTGATTTTCTGGATTTTAGATTCCGTCTCTCACAGTTGAAGTGTACCTATGATAAAAATTACAGACCTCTACATGCTTTGTAAGTAGGAAAACCTGCAAAATCGGGCAGTGTATCAAATGCTTGTTCTCCCCACTGTATATACTGTAAATATATTTACTCTGACACTGCTCATCATTGCTTATCCTAATATTTCTATATTTCTTAATTCCATTCTTTCACTTTTTAGATTTGTGTGCATTGTTTTATATTGTTAGATATTACTGCACAGTTGGAGCTAGGAAAACAAACATTTTGCTACACCTGCAATAACATCTGCTAAATATGTGTGTGCGACCATTGATTTAATTCGATTTTAATTGACTAGACGTGAAACAGGGGAGCACCCTCAACCGTCCACTCGCTAGCTACACACACCATTGTCTATCCACCCTATTCCTGAGGGAGGAATATTTGAGAAATGATCACAGAGTTAGTTGGATTAGGCATTAATGCGTGGGTGAGAGAGTGTGGATGTTGTGTAAAATGTCAACAGTGTGCGCATTCTCCAATCCACTGAAAATCATATAATCAAATATTTGCTGTAGCAGTGGATTTTTCCTCCTGTGTCAGTTCTAGCCATTCGCTTCTAGTCAGTGTCACTGTTAACAGCCTCGGTGAAACTGCACGAATCGCAGAGCCTGTCAGGTGCAGCATACTGACACCTCATGCGGCAAAAAGCCAATCCGATGCGACAAACGCTCTCCACTATACGAGTTTGCCTCTGCATGACCAAGAATCTATCACCGTGTTTGACAACGAGGGCAAAGCGACAAGTACCTGAGCTCGTAAACTTGAAAGTCCCTTGGAAATGAATATATAATGTGTACTGTAGGGCTGTGTTCACTTTAAGATACATAATAGAGGATAAAATATTTATGAGTGAAGAGGTTAGCATTATTGTTTCATGTGGGTGCATTAGAAAGACCCAAAGGCCAATAGCTCGGTGCATAGGGACGATGAACCATAACATGCCTCATATTTAGCTAGCTGGTTTCTCTAGATAATAGGTACATATTAGGCCAGCCTCAGTCTCAGCATGGACATATTATGCTAACCCATACTGATAGAGATTTCATTTGATGTATTTTGAGCTGGGGTTGGAACCAAAATATTATCCTTAAATAGCATTGATAAAGTTCATCCATTCTTCTGTAATAAAAAATCTCTACCTAATTACTGAATCACGATTGTAACGTCAGTAGGCTACAATAGCCTGTACTTCAGAGGGGGAGGGGCTACAGTAGCCTATGCTTCGGAGGGGTAGGGCAGGTAGCCTACACATGCACACACACAGGCAAAGTTTTTCAGCTGGCAGGCAGACACTGGAAAAGTTTCTGAGTAGTGACAGAGTGAGGGCTTTGCAAAGGCTCTTTGTTGCATTTTTTCATGGGACCCCAAAAAATTTGCCCGGAACGTATAAGAACATTACTAACAAGTTCCCCTGTTTTTTAAATAACGGTTCTGTTTCCAGGACAGTATAGATCACTTTTGTTCCCAGTTCTGATTCTGTACCGCAAAAAAGTTAATTATTTTCCGGGTTTTCGGTTGTGTTCCCTGAACTGGTTTCAACCCATGATTTTGTGAGTCAAGGGATCTTTGTCCATCGTTTCTGGTTTGAATGCAACGATGTTAGAAGGCCAAATCGTTTACATGTTTTTCCAGCTAGCCTGGATTCAGGACTATATCTCCGTTTAAGTAGTTGGTCTTTGTTTAGTATTGGCTAGAGGGGGTGAGGAGAATGGCTAATCAGACGGCCATTCCCAAGGAAGCTTTTTCTCTCTATATCTCTCCCCCGTTCCTCTCTTGCCAAGCTAATTCGAGTCACGCAGACAATGGTTTGTGAACATTAACAGGTTCCAACCCCCTAGTTAAAGAGAAGGTAGTCAGGGCCTTTGATCCGCCGCCGCTGCGTTCTGCACGCCCCCGACATTCCTTTGAAGGGAGCGGCGACTGCAAAGCTCCTTTCAACTACCCAGGATCCCCCTGGCTCTCTCGGCACGCGTTTGGGCTTAGCGGCACACCAGGCTTCTGAGAGAAAAGTGGAAAGTGCTACCCCTGCCATAGCGCACAGGGGGAAAGAGATGTGACAGTTATCGAGCTCCTCAGTTGGTGTTAGAATTTGTGTCGATTGGTGTCAGAAGTTGGTTCGTTGGTGTTGTGTGAACATTATGACCCTCTTGTTGTGACACTGTTGGACTGCAGTTCCTCCTCGGACCTCATGGTGTTCTACTTTACCTCCTGATGTCCCATGTCACCACAGCAACTATCGTACCTATGATTAATACTTTATTGTCGGCCATGGGGGGCTTCATTTTGATAAGGCTAAATCAATTCATGAGTTGGTAAGTAATAAATTAACTCCCAACCCCACAAAAATCAGGAATATATTTCTTAACATTATACAATAGATAGATGTGGCAATGAGACTTATGCAACTTACAACAAAACATGTCTTTGAATATTTCGGATACGTCTGCAGGTTTCCGAACCCCGGGAAAATATTGAATTCTCTTTCAACATTCCTCTTATCATGCGAGCACTGTGGCTTTCCCTAGGTATAGCCAGTGCCATGTGGCTGGATAAAAGAGAATGGAACTTTTACCTTCTATTTTGCAAAGGCATATTGTGAGCATGAGTGGTGAACTGTGCCATTAACAATGCAGTTTCAACCTGAGGGAAATTTACTGGTGGATGACATTGAACTTAAAAGTGTACAGTGAGTTGGCCATCTGCCTATAAATCATATATCAGAACTCAACTCCCTCCTCTTACATAGATTTGAATAAAAAGCTGTTGTTGGCGCGGCGGCGTCGCTGGCTGTTGTCTGATAGACTATGACATCATTTCATTATGATACAGGAGCCAGACACAGGGAAATGTAAACAAAAGCTGCGCCGGTTGGAATTGGTGGTGCAACGATAGTCTGTAAAACTGTGCTTTTTCTCTCACTTGAATAGTAAATCTGCCTGGTAAGCTCTTTCGAGATGATGGCATCCACAATAGGCCTTTCGTGTTCTCTCTGCTATAAAATCTAAGGAGATTAAGCTCAGTGTCGATGCTGACACAAGTGAGATAATATGTGTGTGTGTGCGTGTGTGCGTGCGTGTGTGTGTGTGTGTGTGCGTGTGTGTGTGTGCGTGTGTGTGTGTGTGTGTAGAGTAGCAGTCAGTGTCAAAACCACTCATTGTCCCCCAATAATTCCTTGAGTGTGTAGCTACTTTTGATTCAATAAGTAGCTGTTGGTATTGTCTTGTAGGGCAATTACATTTAAGTGCTGTCTTTTACCCAGTAGCCTACTTAATCACTGCTGTTTGAACTGTCTGATTAGTCAGTACTTGTGACGGTCGTTGTGGACTTCAGGCCCATTTGTGTAATAACCCCTGGTAACTGTTGGGTGTTTTAAGAGAGACTTACCTGGCTCCTTAACTATTTAAGGGGCCTTACTTGGCCCTAATCTTAGTGCTTCATCTATAGTTTGGAAGGCCAACAGCTTCTACAAGAGCAGCAAGTATATTTTTTGATAAAATAAGAAGAAGAAGAAATAATAAGAAATGTCTTATTAATAATACATTAATTCAGGGTACTCAAGGACATCTTACATTAACAGTGGGCCGACAAGTGAATTACATAAAATCATCAAATAAATGGCATAAATTTTAATCAAAGAACCAGACGAAACAGGACAGATAACCAGAGGATGGAGGGGTTGGGTAGCGGATACAAACCCGGTTTAGGTTTAGGGAGTAGGGCTGGGAATAGGATACGGACCCGGTTTAGGGTTAATTCTTACGGCTAGGGGTTCCGCTAGCGGAAATTCAATATATATTTTTTTTAATATTTAACTTTCATACATTCACAAGTGCAATACACCAAATTAAAGCTTAACTTCTTGTTAATGTACCCATCGTGTTCGTTTTCAAAAAGGCTTTACAGCGAAAGCATAACATATGATTATGTTAGGTCAGAGCCTAGTCACAAAAAACATACAGACATTTTCCAGCCAAAGAGAGGAGTCACAAAAAGCAGAAATAGAGATAAAATGAATCACTAACCTTTGATGATCTTCATCAGATGGCACTCATAGGACACTCAAAAAAGCTTTACCGAAAAAGCACACCATGCAATAATCTGAGTACGGCGCTCAGACACAAAAAAAGCCATACAGGTACCTGCCATGTTGTGGAGTCAACAGAAGTCAGAAATATCATTATAAATATTCACTTACCTTTGATGATCTTCATCAGAATGCACTCCCAGGAATCCCAGAGTTCCACAATACATTTTTATTTTGTTCGATAAAGTCCATTATTTATAGTCCATCAAATACCTCCTTTTTGTTAGCGCGTTTAGATCACAAATCCAAACTCCCGAGGCGCGGGCAAGTCCAGGTGAAAGTTCAGACAAAAAGTCCAAAAAGTTATATAACAGTTCGTAGAAACATGTCAAACGATGTATAGAATCAATCTTTAGGATGTTTTTAACATAAATCTTCAATAATGTTTCAACTGGAGAATTCCTTTGTCTTTAGAAATGCAATGGAACGCAGGGCGCTCTAACGGCCACGCTGGTGACCAGCTCATGGCATTCTGCCAGACCTCTTAATCAGCTCTCATTCTCTCCCCCTTCACAGCAGAAGCCTGAAACAAGGTTCTAAAGACTGTTGACATCTACTGGAAGCCGTAGGAAGTGCAATATGACCCCATAGACACTGTATATTAGAAAGGCAATGAGTTGAAAACTACAAACCTCAGATTTCCCACTTCCTGGTTGGATTTTTCTCAGCTTTTCCCCTGCCATATGAGTTCTGTTATACTCACAGACATCATTCAAACAGTTTTAGAAATTTCAGAGTGTTTTCTATCCAAATCTAATCTAATATGCATATTGAAGTGTACCTATGATAATAATTACAGACCTCTACATGCTTTGTAAGTAGGAAAACCTGCAAAATCGGCAGTGTATCAAATACTTGTTCTCCCCACTGTATTAGCTTCTGGGCCTGAGTAGCAGGAAGTTTACTCTGGGTACGCTTTTCATCCGAACGTGAACATGCTGCCCCCTATCCCAAACAGGTTATTAAAGTTTGGGTGTGGGTTGGGGGGACACATAGGGATGCACAGAGGACTGAGTCAATCATAGAACACAGGCTATAGGTAACAGGCATCCTTGAAGAGGTGTGATGATTTTTAGGAAGACTGTGTCTACATCTTTGTATGTGTGGAGGGAGTGCATTCCAGAGCCTGGGTGCAGAGCAGCTGAAGGCCCGGGAACCTATGGTGGAGAGACAGAATGGGGGGAGACAAGGAGACCAGCACAGGAGTGGATAGACTGGGAGAAAGTCAGAGAGGTAAGTGGGTTCCAGATTGTGGAGTGCTTTGTAGGTGAGGAGGAGTGTCTTAAAGTTAATACGGGATTGCATAGGGGAGCCAGGGTAGATTGATGAGGATTGGTGTGATCTGTTCAGTTGATCTGGTACAGGTGAGGATTCTGGCAGCAGAATTCTGGACCAGTTGATTGATGTCTGTTGGTGAGTTTGGTGGGGATACCAGGGATCAGAGTGTTGCAATAGTCCAAACTGAAAATGACCAGGGCATGAATGAGGGTTTATGTGCTGGAGTGTGACAGTGAGGGGCAGAGCCTGGAGATATTGCAGAGGTGAAAGAATGCTGTCCTGGTCATGGTTTTTATGTGGGGTTCAAATGAGACGGAACAGTCCAGGGTGACACCCAGGCTTTTGACTGTGTTGACAGAGGGACTGGGGAACCACCTATGGTGATGCTGAGAGTGCTCGGGGAGGTGTTGAGGTGCTACTACGGTGGAAAGTCCAGACCAGGTCTCCACTGTGCGCATTCCCCCCGAATATGCCGATTTGGCATATTCTCCAAAAAGAAGGCGACTCAATTATCACCCCATCGGCGGGGAGATTGCGCAATAAATCTCCTGGTAGACGCTGCACTTCCCAGGAGTCACGTGTATCCTCTGTCACAGGCGGAAACGGTGGCTATGGAAACATATGTCTCCGAATCCCTGCGTCAGGGGTACATTCGGTCCTCCACTTCCCCCGCCTCCTCGGGTTTCTTTTTTGTGAAGAAGAAGGAGGGAGGTCTGCGCCCGTGTATTGACTATCAAGGCCAAAATCAGATAACTGTGAGGTAAAGTTACCCGCTACCTCTTATCGCCACGACGATTGAGTCAATGCACGGGGCACGCTTCTTCACCAAACTTGATCTCAGGAGTGCTTACAACCTGGTGCGTATCAGGGAGGGAGACAAGTGAAGACGATGTTCAGTACGACCTCAGGGCATTATGAGTACCTCGTCATGCCGTACGGGTTGATGAATGCTTCATCAGTCTTCCAAGCCTTTGTAGACAAGATTTTCAGGGACCTGCACGGGCAGGGTGTAGCGGTGTATATTGATGACATTCTGATATACTCCGCACATGTAGACTGGTGCGCGTCGGGTTTTGTACCCATGTTGTATAGTTTTCTTGATGCAGTTGGTTTTGGTATTAAACTGCTCCGGCTATTACCTAGTTCTGCTCCCCTTCTGTCACGATCGTTGATGGAAGAATCAGACCAAGGTGCAGCGTGGTAAGCGTACATCATTTTATTTTGATGAACACAAAAAAACAATAAACTACAACCGAATGTGAAGCTACATGCAGTGCAGAAAGCAACTACACACAAACAAGATCCTACAAACTAAAGGTGGAAAAAAGGCTGCCTAAGTATGATCCCCAATCAGAGACAACGATAGACAGCTGCCTTTGTTTGGGAACCATACCCGGCCAACAAAGAAATAGAAAAACTAGAATTCCTACCCAAATCACACCCTGACCTAACCAAATAGAAAAATAAAAAGGCTCTCTAAGTTCAGGGCGTGACACCTGCATCTGACTTCCCTGCCACCAGTTACACACCCCTTACAAAACAGAATATGAGTTGGCCTACTGTTATCTGGCTAGGCTCCATGCCATAGGCTGTAGGCTTGTTCATTTATTAGACAAGATATGCTTATAAGTCCCATGCCATTATTTTATATTGTATGATTTTATAGAATTAACTAGAATGTAATTGAACTTAGCTTAATAAAATATAAAGGATATTCTTCACATTCAGGAGCGAGAGTGCGCATATGAAGTGGCTATGTTGAGCATAAAAGTGATCAATTGAAGCAGGTCCCATATGCCATATTTAGAATTATTTGGCAATGTTAGTTTTGTATGATACAAACCTTAGAATGCCTTAGAAAACAAAAGATATATGGGCTGCATGATGCGACTACAGGCTATTGATGATTTGAGAAAGTGGTAAAAAAAAGACTGAGCTCTGTGCCTCAGGCTGCACACACTGTTCTCTCATCAAGTGATCATATTTTCACCCATCAGACTATTCTCAATTTAATCTTGTCTATACTAATATGTCAAATTTGTTTCGATTTAGAATGAACCATTATCAAATGGGCAAGAACAGGGAAATACATGTCATCTGCACTGGAATAGGGAATGGAGACCACTTTTCATCAGTACATTTTTCACTCATGTCAGGTAGGTTACTTCAGTAATTTCGTTGAGCGACAGATGATATTCTGCACAAACTCTGTATGCCATGGGCTCTCCAACCCTGTTCCTGCAGCTACCCAGTGCTTAATTTGGGAAACCAAGTGAAATCTGTTCGGTAACATCGATAGTAACATGTTTTCAAAACAAAACATATGTCATTAAACTGTTGACAGCCCGTCATTCTGCGCATTGGAGAAAGAAATGAAGGAGAAAGGGGAGGAGATGGAAACTCGTGGTGGTGAGATATTCTGTAGCTAAAGGTAATGTGTCAGAGATATTCTGTAGCTGAAGGTAATGTGTCAGAGATATTCTGTAGCTGAAGGTAATGTGTCAGAGATATTCTGTAGATGAAGGTAATGTGTCAGAGATATTCTGTAGATGAAGGTAATGTGTCAGAGATATTCTGTAGATGAAGGTAATGTGTCAGAGATATTCTGTAGATGAAGGTAATGTGTCAGAGATATTCTGTAGATGAAGGTAATGTGTCAGAGATATTCTGTAGATGAAGGTAATGTGTCAGAGATATTCTGTAGATGAAGGTAATGTGTCAGAGATATTCTGTAGATGAAGGTAATGTGTCAGAGATATTCTGTAGATGAAGGTAATGTGTCAGAGATATTCTGTAGATGAAAGTAATGTGTCAGAGATATTCTGTAGATGAAGGTAATGTGTCATCCTATTAATTATGAAAAATGACCTAGAAATAGCCTAGTCAAAACATAAATGTATTATAAGATTAGGCTAAATCTGAATTTGTTTAATATAGGCTAGAGCAGTTATGTTCCAAAGATATCTTAAATCAGTATTTTTTTATGTTTTTCTTCCATGTGTAATATCCAATAGGCTATGTATTGTATAATGGCACAATCATTATTTTAGTTCTGTTTTTTTTCCCGGACTTGTCCTCATATAGTATATTCATTCTATAATTTGTAAAAAACAATATATATATAAAAAAGAAAACACTAATATACACTATATACATTGTATTCGGGAAAGTATTCAAACCCCTTGACTTTTTCCACATTTTGTTACGTTACAGCCTTATTGTAAAATATTTTTTTCCCCTCATCAGTCTACACACATTGCCCCAAAATTACTACGTGAAAACAGGTTGTTAGAAATTTTTGCACATTTATTCAAAATAAAGAACAGAAATACCTTATTTACAAAAGTATTCAGACCCTTTTCTATGAGACTCGAAATTGAGCTCAGGTGCATCCTGTTTCCATTGATCACCCTTGAGAAGGTTCTACAACTTGATTGGAGTCCACCTTGGGTACATTCAATTGATTGGATATGATTTGGAAAGGCACACACCTGTCTATATAAGGTCCAAAAGTTGACACTGCATGTCAGAGCAAAAACCAAGCCATCAGGTCAAAGGAATTGTCCGTAGAGCTCAGAGAAAGGATTGTGTCGAGGCATAGATCTGGGGAAAGTTACCAAAAAATTCTGCAGCATTGAAGGTCCCCAAGAACACAGTGGCCTCCATCATTCTTAAATGGAAGAAGTTTGGAAACACCAAGACTCTTCCTAGAGCTGGCCGCCTCACCAAACTGATCAGTTTGGTGATCAGGGGAGAAGGGCCTTGGTCAGGGAGGTGACCAAGAACCCGATGGTCACTCTGTAAGAGCTCCAGAGTTCCTCTGTGGAGACGGGAGAACCTTCCAGAAGGACAACCATCTCTACAGCACTCCACCAATCAGGCCGTTATGGTAGTGTGGCCAGACAGAAGCCACTCCTCAGTAAAAAGCACATAACAGCCCACTTGGAGTTTGCCAAAAGGCACCTAAAGGACTCTCAGACCATGAGAAAGAAGATTCTCTGGTCTGATGAAACCAAGATTAAACTCCTTGGCCTGAATGCCAAGCGTCACGTCTTGATGAAACATATCACCATCCATTCGGTGAAGCATGGTGGAGGCAGCATCATGCGTTGAGGATGTTTTTCAGCTGCAGGGACTGGGAGACTAGTCAGGATCGAAGGAAAGATGCTCCAGAGCGCTCAGGACCTTAGGGACTGGGGCAAAGGTTCACCTTCCAACAGGACAATAACCCTAAGCAAACATCTCTGGATAGACCTGAAAATAGCTGTGCAGCGATGCTCCCCATCCAACCTGACAGAACTTGAGAGGATCTGTATAGAAGAATGGGAGAAACTCCCCAAATACAGATGTGGCAAGCTTGTAGCATCGTACCCAAGAAGACTCGAGGCTGTAACCGCTGCCAAAGGTGCTTCTACAAAGTACTGAGTAAAGGGTCTGAATACTTGTGATAGTTCCGTTTTTATTTTTTAAAACATTTTTAACATTTCTAAAAACCATTTTTTCTTCATCATTATGGGGTATTGTGTGTAGATTAATGAGGGGAAAAACAATTGAATCCATTTTACAAAAAGGCTGTAACGTAACAAAATGTGGAAAAAGTCAAGGGGTCTGAATACTTTCCGAATGCACCGTATATAGGCCTGTGCTTATGCATAAGCTCTAATATGCCTATAAGTGTTTTGAATTAATCATCACCTTAGATAGCGCTGTCCATTTCATTGTGTTCGGCTTTGAAACAACATCTACAACAACCATGTTTTCTACTCAGTTTGAACCTGTTGTTGAATATCTTTCTTCAAATTGATCAATCACAGTGAGGTGAGTTTAAAAGCACATAATGTTTTGATGATAAGTGTTTGATGTGATTTTCGATAGCATTTGCCTTGATGTCATTGTCGTTAGAGGGACAATAGAGCCCTGAGTACCAGACCATTAGGATCTGATGGATGTACAAAAGAGCCCTGAGTACCAGACCATTAGGACCTGATGGAGGGACAATAGAGCCCTGAGTACCAGACCATTAGGACCTGATGGAGGGACAATAGAGCCCTGAGTAGCAGACCAGTAGGACCTGATGGAGGGACAATAGAGCGCTGAGTACCAGACCATTAGGACCTGATGGAGGGACAATAGAGCCCTGAGTACCAGGCCATTAGGATCTGATGGAGGTACAACAGAGCCCTGAGTACCAGACCATTAGGACCTGATGGAGGGACAATAGAGCCCTGAGTACCAGACCATTAGGACCTGATAGGACCTGATTATCGTTAGTGAGTTAGGTACTACCAACGCATGTCCAGAGTGCATAAGAAGAGATTACCGTGACCCAACGGTCACGGTCCTGTGGTCATGACTCATGACTGCTGGTGTGGTGGTAATACGGTTACCGCAACAGTTCCTGTTCATCCAGCTCCAGATGTCTTGAGGTCAGCTGATGAGGGAGGTGGGAGGGGAGTGGTGGGTTTGGTGAAGAGGTAGATCTTTGTGTCATCTGCATAGCAGTGGAAGTGAACTTTGTGATGTCGCGTGAGCTTTCCCAGGGGTAAGAGGTATATGATGAAGAGGAATGGACTCAACATTGACCCCTGGGTGACACCCTTTGAGACAGTTGCACAACCTGATCTGGGATTTTTCAGTTACACAAACTGTTGGCGGTCACTGAGTTAGAAGGAAAACCAGGAGTGCAACATCCGTGACACCATCACCAGCCAGACGTTTCATGAGGAGTGGATGGGAGATGGTATCGAAGGCTGCACTCAGGTCGAAGAGGATGAGGATGGATAGCAACCCTGAGTCAGATGCATGAAGTTTGTCGTTAGTTTCAGTTCTGTGTTTGGAGCGGAAACCGGACTGGATTGGTTTGTGAATGTTATTGGAGTTGAGATGGTGTTGTAGTTGAGTGGCCACAACCCGCTCCAGTATGTTGGGAAGGTTTGAGATTGGATGGAAGTTGTTCAGATCATCGGGGTCAGCATTCCGCTCTTTGAGGATAGGGGAAATAGCAGCAATCTTGAGAGTGGATGGCACGATGCCAATGGTGAAGGAGGAGTTGATTATGCCAGTGAGGATGGGAGAGATGGAAAGCATGCAGGATTTTCACAGGTGATCTGTGTATGATTGAAAATGAACTACTAGACCAGTTCTCTTGTACAAACGCTCGAGACGGCATCCAATGGCTTTTAACTGGCGTAGCTCTGGGGTGTACCAGGAAGCAGTGTGAGTGAAGGAGACTGGGCGGGTTTTGAGGGGAGCGAGGGTATCCAGGGAGAAGGAAAGGCAGTCATTGTAGTCGGTGATTAGGTCAGGAGGGGACTGCGAGTCAGGACTGGGGTATGTATTAATCATGCTGAGATCAGAACTAGGGTATGTATTAATCAGGCTGAGGTCAGGACAGGGGTATGTATTAATCAGGCTGAGGTCAGGACAGGGGTATGTAATAATCAGGCTGAGGTCAGGACAGGGGTATGTATTAATCAGGCTGGGGTCAGGACTGGGGTATGTATTAATCAGGCTGAGGTCAAGACTGGGGTATGTATTAATCAGGCTGAGGTCAGGACAGGGGTATGTATTAATCAGGCTGAGGTCAGGACAGGGGTACGTATTAATCAGGCTGAGGTCAGGACAGGGGTATGTATTAATCAGGCTGAGGTCAGGACAAGGGTATGTATTAATCATGCTGAGGTCAGGACTAGGGTATGTATTAATCAGGCTGAGGTCAGGACAGGGGTATGTAATAATCAGGCTGAGGTCAGGACAAGGGTATGTATTAATCAGGCTGAGGTCAGGACAGGGGTATGCATTAATCAGGCTGAGGTCAGGACAGGGGTATGTATTAATCAGGCTGAGGTCAGGACTGGGTATGTAATAATCAGGCTGAGGTCAGGACTGGGGTGTGTAATAATCAGGCTGAGGTCAGGACTGGGGTGTGTAATAATACGGCTGAGCTCAGGACTGGGGTATGTATTAATCAGGCTGAGGTCAGAACTGGGGTATGTATTAATCAGGCTGAGGTCAGGACTGGGGTATGTATTAATCAGGCTGAGGTCAGGACTTGGGTATGTGTTAATCAGGCTGAGGTCAGGACAGGGGTATGTATTAATCAGGCTGAGGTCAGGACAGGGGTATGTAATAATACGGCTGAGCTCAGGACTGGGGTATGTATTAATCAGGCTGAGGTCAGGACAGGGGTATGTATTAATCAGGCTGAGGTCAGGACAGGGGTATGTATTAATCAGGCTGAGGTCAGGACAGGGGTATGTATTAATCAGGCTGAGGTCAGGACAGCGGTATGTATTAATCAGGCTGAGGTCAGGACTAGGGTATGTATTAATCAGGCTGAGGTCAGAACAGGGGTATGTAATAATCAGGCTGAGGTCAGGACAGGGGTATGTATTAATCAGGCTGAGGTCAGTACTGGGTTATGTATTAATACGGCTGAGGTCAGGACAGGGGTATGTATTAATCAGCCTGAGGTCAGGACTGGGGTATGTATTAATCAGCCTGAGGTCAGGACTGGGGTATGTAATAATCAGGCTGAGGTCAGGACTGGGGTGGGTAATAATCAGGCTGAGGTCAGGACTGGCGTGTGTAATAATACGGCTGAGTTCAGGACTGGGGTATGTATTAATCAGGCTGAGGTCAGAACTGGGGTATGTAATAATCAGGCTGAGGTCAGGACTGGGGTATGTAATAATCAGGCTGAGGTCAGGACTGGGGTATGTATTAATCAGGCTGAGGTCAGAAGTGGGGTATGTATTAATCAGGCTGAGGTCAGGACTAGGGTATGTATTAATCAGGCTGAGGTCAGGACAGGGGTATGTAATAATCAGGCTGAGGTCAGGACAAGGGTATGTATTAATCAGGCTGAGGTCAGGACAGGGGTATGCATTAATCAGGCTGAGGTCAGGACAGGGGTATGTATTAATCAGGCTGAGGTCAGGACTGGGTATGTAATAATCAGGCTGAGGTCAGGACTGGGGTGTGTAATAATCAGGCTGAGGTCAGGACTGGGGTGTGTAATAATACTGCTGAGCTCAGGACTGGGGTATGTATTAATCAGGCTGAGGTCAGAACTGGGGTATGTATTAATCAGGCTGAGGTCAGGACTGGGGTATGTATTAATCAGGCTGAGGTCAGGACTTGGGTATGTGTTAATCAGGCTGAGGTCAGGACAGGGGTATGTATTAATCAGGCTGAGGTCAGGACAGGGGTATGTAATAATACGGCTGAGCTCAGGACTGGGGTATGTATTAATCAGGCTGAGGTCAGGACAGGGGTATGTATTAATCAGGCTGAGGTCAGGACAGGGGTATGTATTAATCAGGCTGAGGTCAGGACAGGGGTATGTATTAATCAGGCTGAGGTCAGGACAGGGGTATGTATTAATCAGGCTGAGGTCAGGACTAGGGTATGTATTAATCAGGCTGAGGTCAGAACAGGGGTATGTATTAATCAGGCTGAGGTCAGTACTGGGTTATGTATTCATACGGCTGAGGTCAGGACAGGGGTATGTATTAATCAGCCTGAGGTCAGGACTGGGGTATGTATTAATCAGCCTGAGGTCAGGACTGGGGTATGTAATAATCAGGCTGAGGTCAGGACTGGGGTGGGTAATAATCAGGCTGAGGTCAGGACTGGCGTATGTAATAATACGGCTGAGTTCAGGACTGGGGTATGTATTAATCAGGCTGAGGTCAGAACTGGGGTATGTAATAATCAGGCAGAGGTCAGGACTAGGGTATGTATTAATCAGGTTGAGGTCAGGACTGGGGTATGTATTAATCAGGCTGAGGTCAGGACTGGGGTATGTAATAATCAGGCTGAGGTCAGGACTGGGGTATGTATTAATCAGGCTGAGGTCAGGACTGGGGTATGTATTAATCAGGCAGAGGTCAGGACTAGGGTATGTATTAATCAGGCTGAGGTCAGGACTGGGGTATGTATTAATCAGGCTGAGGTCAGGACTGGGGTATGTATTAATCAGACTGAGGTCAGAACTGGGGTAAGTAATAATCAGGCAGAGGTCAGGACAGGGGTATGTATGAATCAGACTGAGGTCAGGACTGATTTTTCACCTTGTTGGCTCGTGTGTTGGAACCAGCGTACCTTTCAGTTGCTAGCCCAACACTCTAACCGCTAGGCTCCTATGGAGTCATGGTATAGTATTCAGCAGCAAAAGCACAGCTTGCTGTACTATTAAAGTGGACATTAACATTACCTCCAAGCAGTACATTGGGAGACATGGCGCAGAAATAATTAATTAATGAGGACAGTTTGGATAAAAACAGATCATCAGATGGCTCAGGTGGTCTATAAATGTTTGATCAGTGTTTGAGAGCCAGGGAATTTAACAGCTGGGATACACTGACAGGTTTGACTTTAAGATTTTCACAGGACGGTACAGCAACACCACACCCTCGCCCCGTAAAGCGAGGTTGACTGATGTACAAGTAACAGGGTGGGATCGCCTGATTAAGTTGATAAGTCATTTGGCTGTTGCCAGGTCTCAGTAAGGCACATGATGTGCAGCTTTCTGTCCGTGAGAAACTCATTCACCAGTAGGGGTTTGTTAGTGACAGATCAAATATTATAAACTGGGTGGTTAGAGCCCTGAATGCTGATTGGCTGACAGCTGTGGTATATCAGACCGTATACCACGGGTATGACAAAACATTTATTTTTACTGCTCTAATTACGTTGATAACCAGTTTATAATAGCGATAAGGCACCTCAGGTGTTTGTGGTATATGGCCAATATACCATGGCTAAGGGCTGTGTCCGGACACTCCGTGATGCGTCGTGCATAAGAACAGCTCTTAGCCGTGGTATATTGGCCATATACCACACACCCTCGTGCCTTACTGCTTAATTAAACAACGCAAGTTTAAAACAGTCACTCGGGCCGGCATACATTGTTGCCTTGGTAACGGGGCAAAGCTGTGGTCAGAACCACGGTGAGAGTCTTACAGTGTGTAAAGTTGCGACGAGACCCACAGTGAATATATCTTGGTCGGCGGAGGATGTCACTGTGAGTAAACAGAGCTGGGGGAGCCATATAGCTGATGGAGTGAAGACATAGTAGCTCCACTACTGAGTATTTAAGTGCAGAGCTAGCACTGATGGCGGTGCAGAAGATAATCACCCAGAGAAGCATATTAATCCACATAGTGGCGATGTAGAGAACAACCAGGCAGACAGAAATCGGGAGTTTGAGATTGAGAAGGTAGCTGTGAGGCAGTCTGTCATGACTCTCCTGACAGTGGATCAAAGGACCCATCAGCTAGGTAAATGTTTGACTGACCCCCTCTCTCCCAAAGAAGTGGGGAAGGGGGGCTGTGCTGGTCTTGACACCTTAACACTGGGTCGTACATTTAAGCAGGAGGGACCTTTCCCTCTCGGCCTTTCAGTATCCACCAAAGGAATTGTTATTCTTTTTTTTATCTTTATTTAATTAGGCAAGTCAGTTAAGAACAAATTCTTATTTTCAATGATGGCCTAGGAACAGTGGGTTAACTGCCTTGTTCAGTGACAGAACGACAGATTTTCACCTTGTCAGCTCAGAGATTCAATCGTGCAACATTTCGGTTATTAGTCCAACGCTCTAACCACTAGGCTACCTGCCGCTTTGTCTAGAGAGAGTGTGGCCAGCCTAGAAATTCTAATGTCAAATGAATTGACATTGGAACATTCATTTCTGACGTTCAAATGGGAAATGGTCGGTTGGGACTTAAAGAATAATCCTGTCACATTGTTTATTATATTGTGATGTCATTAAGGATGGTATATCAAGGTAAAGGTAATGCTGGCAGTAAATGCGTCCTATGTATCATGTTTTAAATCTAAATGTTGTAAAAATTATATGAATAAATATGAGACTACTTTTGTGAAGATAGCAATGTGATTTTAGCCTTCTAAATGAGAATAGTTTTTCATCTAAACTTGTGCCCAGTCAGTAGCCACACCCCAGTGAGTTTAGAGTTCATGCCAGCATGACAGAACGCCCCCTTTGGCCAGAGTGCTTAAAAGGACTCGGTAAGAATTAACATACAGACCAGCCTGACAAACAGTGTGAGCTGAACGTTACGGAATGGTTAGAAGCCCTGAAATTCTCAATCTCTACAGACGACGATCACCTAGGAGACAAGAAACATTTACAGTCTGCAGCTGTGCATGTAAAAGTGGTCCTAGAACTTTGACAAAAGACACGAGGTTGGAAGGAAGAAACCCCATCTCAGACTATCACTGGTACGTCTGAAGTATATATCTAACGAACACTCCAAGACCAGAGAAGCTCTACAACTAAGAAGGACATTATGACCTCTGTTGGACAACCAGAGCCTTACATCGAACTACTACCCTTAGACGGATCGTTTGGTTTGGTTTCAGCAGAGATACAAGAGAGAAACACATCTACTCGTAAATATATATTGCATTTCCAATCCGAATTAACAGTTGTTAGGGTGCTAAGTATTCGTATTTCCGTGAGCGTAGCTTCCAAATGTATTTATGATAAGTTGACTCTGTTTGTCTCTCCCTCTCTTTATGTTTCCCCAACCCTTTTCCATTGTGTAACAAGCCGTCATATCGTTTTATCTCATGTACTGTAAGTGTGTATGTGTTTCTGTTATTTTTTTGTTAGTAAATCAATAATTAAGACAATATGTGTATTGTTGATTAATCCAGGTGAAAACAGAAAGTAAATCCAGGAGAAAGAATAGAGAAAATAGTCTATTTTCCAAGTCAGCAGGTAGAAGACAGAAAGCAGACAGAAAGCAGACAGGTAGCAGACAGGTAGCAGGCAGGTAATAGACATGTAGAATCTAGGTAGAAGACAGGTAGAAGCAATGAGCGGGCAGGTAGCAGACGGCCAAAACAGATGTTTCTTGATCCATATAAAAGGCTGTGGTTGTAATAAAAGCATTAGGCTAATGTGGATACTTTGTAAAACACTGTGTATTTAACTTGTAAAATAAAATGCAAGGTCAAATCAACACACAAACATTAGCAAAACATTTAAAATATTCCCGGTAGGAGAAGTGGCAGCCAACTATGCCAGAATGCTCTCACAAACGTGAATACCATCTATTGATATACATAGCGGTTGGTATTGTCTTGCTAGGGCAATTTAATTTAAGCGCTGTCTTCTATCTAGTAGCCTACTTAATCATTGCTGTTTGAAATATCTGATTTGTTAGTACTTGGGACTGTCGTTGTGGGTTTAGATTAGTTTCAGGCCTATTTGTGTAACAGTCTTGCTAAATTGTAGGGGGTGTTTTCTTCACCTCTGCCAGGCAATCAGCAATGAGTGCTTGGCAATTAGTACTAGTAACTCCCATGTTTTTTACACATTACTTCATCTTCACTAGAGGTTGTTCGCCAGCTAATCTCACTGCAATCCCCCTCCATGTCTCTGATCATTACTTTCTTTCCTTTTCTCTCCATCTCTTCTCAAACCCTACCCACTCCTACCCAGATGGTTATGCGCCGCCTTAATCTTCGCACTCTCTCTCTCCCGCTACTCTCTTCTGCTTCTGTACTATCCACTCTTCCTTCTGCTAAATGTCTCCTGAATTTGCCTCTTTGACTCTACTCTTCACCTTTTCTGCATGCCTTGACTCTCACTGTCCCCATTTCTCCCGGCCGGCCCAACCTTCCCCTCCTGCTTCGGGGCTGAGTGACTCACTGCGTGCTAACAGAACAGGGCTGCAGGCATCTGAGTTGAATGGAGGAAAACTAAACTTCCAGAGGACCTATCATCCTTCCATTCCCTCCTCTCTATCTTCTATTCCTCTTTATCCGTGGCTAAAGCCACATTCTATCACTCTAAATTCCGAGCTTTTTCCTCCAACCCTGGGAAACTCTTCTCCACATTCTCCTTCCTACTTAACCCTCCACCTCTTCCCCTTCCTCCCTCTCTCTGCAGACGACTTTATCATCCACTTTGGAAAAAAAAGGTTACTCAGCCTACTGAGTCCACTGGTCCCACTCATACAGAACTACTCTACGCCCTGACCTCTTTCTCCCTTCTCACTCTCCAGATTAAATCCTGCGATTAGTGATGTCCGGCCGTTTGACAACCTGCCCTCCTTTTCCAAACCATCTCTGGAGACCTTCTCCCATTCCTCACTTCCCTTAACAACTCATCCTTGACCACTGGCTGCATCCCTTCTGACTTCCAGATGGTCAGTCACTCCCCTCCTCAAGAAACCAACACTCGACACCTCTGACGTCAAACTACAGACCCACCCCCCCTTCCAAAAAAAGATGAAAAGGCCCTTTTCCCACTAACACTGACTTTGCTGATAAATGCTTTTTTGAGGGAAAACATCCTTAAAAACTCAGCAGAAAAAGTAACTTCCTCTCACTGTCAACTGCGTTTATTTTCAGCAAACTTAACATGTGTAAATATTTGTATGAACATAACAAGATTCAACAACTGAGACATAAACTGAACAAGTTCCACAGACATGTGACTAACATAAATTGAATAATATGTCCCTGAACAAAGGGGGGGATGTCAAAATCAAAAGTAACAGTCAGTATCTGGTGTGGCCACCAGCTGCATTAAGGACTGCAGTACTCCTCATGGGCTGCACCAGATTTGCCAGTTCTTGCTGTGAGATGTTACCCCACTCTTCCACCAAGGCACCTGCAAGTTGCCAGACATTTCTGGGGGGAATGGCCCTAGCCCTCACCCTCCGATCCAACAGGTCCCAGATGTGCTCAATGGGATTGAGATTCGGGCTCTTCACTGGCCATGGTAGAACACTGACATTCCTGTCTTGCAGGAAATCAATCACAGAACGAGCTGTATGTCTGGTGGCATTGTCATGCTGGAGGGTCATGTCAGGATGAGCCTGCAAGAAGGGTACCACATGAGGGAGGAGGTTGTCTTCCCTGTAACGCACAGCGTTGTTATTGCCTAACATCACAACAAGCTCAGTCCGATGTGACACACCGCCCCAGACCATGACGGACCCTCCACCTCCAAATCGATCCCGCTCCATACAGGCCTCAATGTAACGCTCATTCCTTCGACGATAAATGCGAATCCGACCATCACCCCTGGTGAGACAAAACCGTGACTTGTCAGTGAAGAGCCCTTTTTGCCAGTCTTGTCTGGTCCAGCGACGGCGGGTGTGTGCCCATAGGCAACGTTGTTGCCGGTGATGTCTGGTGAGGACCTGCCTTACAACAGGCCTACAAGCCCTAAGTCCAGCCTCTCTCAGCCAATTGTGGACAGTCTGCGCACTGATGGAGGGATTGTGCGTTCCTGGTGTAACTCGGGCAGTTGTTTTTGCCATCCTGTACCTGTCCCACAGGTGTGATGTTCGGATGTACTGATCCTGTGCAGGTGTTGTTACATGTGGTCAGCTTTCCGTCCTGACTCCCTGTAGCGTTTCTTAGCGTCTTAGCGTCTCACAGTACGGACATTGCAATTTATTGCCCTGGCCGCACCTGCAGTCCTCATGCCTCCTTGCAGCATGCCTAAGGCATGTTCACGCAGATGAGCAGGGACCCTGAGCATCTTTCTTTTGGTGTTTTGTAGAGTCAGTATAAAGGCCTCTTTAGTGTCCTACGTTTTTATAACTGTGACCTTAATTGCCTACCGTATGTAAGCTGTTAGTCTCTTAACGATCATTGCACAGGCGCATGTTCATTAATTGTTTATGGTTCATTGAACAGGCATGGGAAGCAGTGTTTAAACCCTTTACAATGAAGAGCTGTGAAGTTATTTAGATTTTTCCGAATTATCTTTGAAGGACGTTGAGTTTATGATTGGGATGTGTTGTGGTCTCACCTAGCTCTCTGAAGATGAATGCACTAATTGTACGTCGCTCTGGATAACCTCTCTGGGATATGTGGGATGCTAGCGTCCCACCTCGACAACAGCCAGTGAAATTGCAGGGCGCCAAATTCAAAACAACAGAAATCCCATAATTAAAATTCCTCAAACATACAAGTATTTTACACCATTTTAAAGATAAACTTCTTGTAAATCCAGCCATGGTGTCCGATTTCAAATAGGCTTTACGGCGAAAGCACACCAAACGATTATGTTAGGTCAGCACCTAGTCACAGAAAACCATAAAGCCATTTTTCAGCCAAGGAGAGCCCTCACAAAAGTCAGAAATAGCGATTAAATGAATCACTAACCTTTGATGATCTTCATCAGATGGCACTTACTGGACTTCATGTTACACAATAAATGTGTGTTTTGTTCGATAAAGTTAATCTTTATGTCCAAAAACCTAATTTGAAATTGGTGTGTTATGGTCAGAAATGCATTGTCTCAAACAAACATCCGGTGAAAGTGCAGAGAGCCACATCAAATTACAGAAATACTCATAATAAACATTGATAAAAGATACAAGTGTTATGCATGGAAATATAGATATACTTCTCCTTAATGCAACCGCTGTGTCAGATTTAAAAAAGGCTTTATGGCAAAAGCACACCTTGCGATTATGTTAGGTCAGCACTTAGCCACAGAAAAACATACAGCCATTTTCCAAAGAAGGAAAGGTGTCACAAAAGTCAGAAATAGCATTATAAATATTTACTTACCTTTGATGATCTTCATCAGAATACACTCCCAGGAATCCACAATAAATGTTTGTTTTGTTCGATAAAGTACATCATTTATGTCCAAATACCTCCCTTTTTCGCGCGTTTAGTTCACAAATCCAAACTCATGAGGCGCGGGCAAGTCCAGGCGAAAGTTCAGACGAAAAGTCCAAAAAGTTATATTACAGTTCGTAGAAACATGTCAAACGATGTATAGAATCAATCTTTAGGATGTTTTTATCATAAATTTTGAATAATGTTTCAACCGGACAATTCCTTTGTCTTTAGAAATGCAATGAAACGCAGCTAACTCTCACGGGCGTGACTGAGCTCATGGCACTCTGCCAGACACCTGGTTGAAACAGCTCTCATTCTCTCCCCCTTCACAGTAGAAGCCTCAAACAAGGTTCTAAAGACTGTTGACATCTAGTGGAAGCCCTAGGAAGTGCAATTTAACCCCATAGACACTGTATATTCGATAGGCAATGACTTGAAAAACTACAAACCTCAGATTTCCCACTTCCTGGTTGGATTTCTTCTCAGGTTTTTGCCTGCCATATGAGTTCTGTTATACTCACAGACATCATTCAAACAGTTTTAGAAACATCAGAGTGTTTTCTATCCAAATCTACTAATTATATGCATATTCTAGCTTTTGGGCCTGAGTACCAGGCAGTTTACTCTGGGCACCTTATTATCCAAGCTACTCAATACTGCCCCCCAGTCCCAAAGAAGATAAGAGCGTCTGCTAAATGACTAAAATGTCAAATGTAGCTACATACAGAGCACCGAGGCTGCGTTTACACAGGCAGCCCAATTCTGAAAAAGATCTGATGTGAAAAGATCTAATGTGATGGGTCGAAAGACCAATTAGTTGAGCCACAGCCTAAGTATTTCTGATTTCAAATTATTATTTGTTTTACTTCCAATTAGCTACTTAAACTGAAAGTATGGTAAAATAATATTTTCATGGTTAAATGGCACTCATGGTTATGTGGTAGTTATTGCTGTCCTTTTCTTTTAATAAATTAAAAGTATTACCATATCAAAAATGAGTCACTGTTCTTATTACACAAAACTATATGCTGTAGGTCAGGAGGGCCATGCACCCATTATTTTAGAGGGGACACAAAGTACGTTAGGATGGGGGGTGGGGTGATCCAAGGTTGTAAAACGGTGCATTTTTAAAACACCTGCAGTATAACAGCTTTTTCTAAAGCCATAATGCTTATGCCAAATTCTATGTAAAAAATATGTCTATCTGTCTGCTAGGTTATCTAAGAATACCTATTCACCTGTTCAATTGTCCTTTTAAAGAGGGTGTCATTCTGACTGTTCTAAATCACACATCTTAATATACTGCACTAACATGCCTAAGATATTACATCCAAATGAAAAAGTACATGGGATCATACAACACATCATCAATACAGGCACATATCATGGCATTATAACTAATACACACATATCATGATATTATCATAAGGTGCCATATTACATTTTAACCAAGTGTTTTTCTGCATATCGACGCATACCACTTGAGCTGTCTGTGTCTTCCTGATCTGTCTGTGTCTTCCTGATCTGTCTGTGTCTTCCTGATATGTCTGTGTGTTCCTGATCTGTCTGTGTCTTCCTGATATGTCTGTGTCTTCCTGATATGTCTGTGACTTCCTGATCTGTCTGTGTCTTCCTGATCTGTCTGTGTCTTCCTGATCTGTCTGTGTCTTCCTGATCATCTTTTGAAAAATAAACTAAATATGCTTCTCTGCATCTCTGCTAAAATCTGGGTAAAAGATTGAATGGAATATGAGTCCTATTCAATATATTTAGTAATTGCTTGCTTTTCTAAAGTCTAGCAACCTTGCCAGCATGCATGCTAAGTTAGTTAGACAAGCTACTCTAACTTGATTGATAGCCTGAAATGGCTTGTTGTGAGGCTGGGAGATTGGGAACCTATCTAGCTGGGTAGCTAAATCAAACTTCATGAAATGTCTAGGTTGTTAGTATTACAGACACAAAAAAAATGATTAAATTAAATTAATTTGAATTATTCATCAAGAAGGAATCAATAGGCTACATAGCTTGAGCAAATACATTTCCAACAAACCTCCTGCGAGTCCTATCCATCACTGGCAGCTAACATCAAATCAAACGCTGTGTGTGTCACTCTACACTCTCTCCCTTGCTTTGTGGTGCACCTTTGAAGGAGTCACATACTAGGGAATATGGGGGAGGGGGGGGGGGGGGGGGGGGTGTTCTCTTTGCCTGGTCCAGTTAGTGTTCCCCCTCTGCAAAATACCGCTGACAGATATTTTCCTAAATAATGATGATAAAACGTGGGCTTAAAAATGAAGTTTGGTCATTAATTTAACATCTAAAAAAATGTATGTTTGAGGGGACACGTCTGAGGGGGCACGTGCACTGTGCCATGATGCCTCTGCTGTAGGCCCAGTGACTCTACTGTACTGCAGTTATTCTGGTTACTGTAACAGTAGCTATCTTAATGATGATAATACAATATAAAGGCTTTTGTTTGGTGTAATTGCAGTCACACTTTACATTTTTTTTCTCAACAGGAGAGAAACTCATTAATTGTAGTCAATGAGGATTAGGGTTATGTAATGCTAGCTGTAATCTGGCAGCAGAAATGTAATTGGATTTCTACTGTTAGACTACTAACATCATCATCACAACCACCTCATGGATATTACTGGGAAGACTCGTGATGTTTGATATAAATAGTTCTTACTCCGCCATATTTGTTCCATATTATTATTATTATTATTTTTTTTACATAACCAGTTTATTAATTAAGATGAGCCAGAAGAAGTGTTCATACTATTTTCTTGATTTGAACCTTGAACCTTACATTTCACACATATTTAGCAGGGAAGCCAGCACATCATTTTTTTCGTATTTTCTTAATAGGTGTGACCTACGTTCTATCTCCATTTCACTCGACAGAGGACATACAGTACAGTCTGCTCTATTATACACATGTATGCACCTAAACGTGTAACCAGATTTGTTTGGCACAAAGGGGTTGCTCAAAAGACTAATGTCGCCTGTACCCCGCATGTTCCAAAGGGAAACCCATTAATTATCCAGAGTTTTACTTTCAGATCGTTCCTCAAATTAAAGAAGTGGGTGCCGTGATACTGGATGTATAGTGAAATGGGTAAAAGATTAATCACGGAAAACTCTATTACTGTGATGGAAATTAATGTAACAGGAAAGGCCAGACATGATGAATGGTGAAATGAAATATATAGACAAAAAAAATGGGGTGAAACAAGTCAGCAATCCCGACGAGTATCCCCAGCTTCCCTTTGGGAGTTACTTCTTCTTCATTTACTTTCAGCTGTCGAAGGGAGCGGGAGAGCATAAACAACTGCTGCTCTCCTGTGAGCACTAGGAGTAGGCCTAGTGCTAATGATTATGAAATACATGATCAAGCGCCGCATAGAGATGTAGGATCTTAATTCGACCAGTACTGTCTCCGAAAAATAATCCTGCAGCAACAGGATTTTAACATTTAAAGCCCATAATGTTGCTTAATCAGTGGTTAAGCTGGCCAAAATAAGGCCACATGAAAGGTTGTATAATGTTAATATAACTGTGTGTCATTGCGTTTTCAGTGAATTTGTGTAAATCATGAAGCAATCATGAAGCTCCTCTGGTGCTGGAAAATTCTCAGCAACAAAAGATCAAATTAGGATACTGCATCTGTTGTAGTAGCGCTTTGCTAGTCTAACGTGTCGTTGGTCTTTAATTTCCCTCACAGACACATCTGCACACTCAGCCTTACCCTCCACAGATGGAAGTCGCTCTCGCTTCTTTCCATAATACTACCAGCAACATCTGTCATAAATAAACCTGTTCATTTTTTTACTATCCTTTTTTCTAATCAAATAAAATTGTATTTGTCACATGCTTCGTAAACAACAGATGTAGACTAACAATGAAATGCTTACTTACAGTCCCTTTTTCAACAATGCAGAGTAAAAGATAAAATGAACAAAATACGAATAAAACATCAATAGTGACACAAGGACTAAATACACAGTGAATAACGAATAACAATAATGAGTAAAGATAACATGGATATATACAGGGAGTACAGAGTTGATGTGCAGCGGTATGAGGTAATTGAGGTAGATATGTACATATTGGTAGGGGTAAAGCAGCTTATGTGGTGAGTGTGAAAGTGTGTGTGTATTGGGGTGTCAGGAGGAGAAGCTCGCCATTATTTCATCTTGGACTTGTTACTTTGAAAAATAGATTAGGTTCAAACAAAGCCCTAAGAGCGATCTGTTTATCACATTATCGCTTGTAGTTTAAAGAAAAAAGTTAGAAAAAGTTAGTATTACTTTTTGAATACTTTGAGATGACTTATGGTCTTCGATACAAGGACACGGCAGCATGACTGTGTTAAATATAATATTCAAACGTTCCTTTGAAAGTGACTTGTAAGACACATCCTGTAACCTTGGTACATCTGTCGAGCTGCGTCCTTGCACCCATACATTACTGATTCATCCCGTGAGAAAGGAAAAAGGCTTCAAACAGACATTTGTTTCCCGCCTGGGGGCTGAGGACACTGTTCCCAAACAATGGCATTGTTTCCCTACGGACCACTTCCAGAGTAGTTGCGCATTCCAAATATATAATTGATATTCCGAGTATCAAGTGAACAGCCATGGAACTATGTACTATTCCATCCCATGTTATTAATATAGAACCCAATTTAGGCATGCATGAAATATACAAGTTGAAAAGGTGGCTGTGGATTGTTCAAACATATGGGAATTGGTAGTGTCAACATTATGTCATTTCATTCTTCAATTACTATGATAAAGATCTGACAATAGCAAAGCATGTTAAATGTAGTCAACTGAGATAAGAGCTTGAAATTAAGGCTTGTACCACTCATACATTTTCAGAGCTATCCAGTCAATGTCAAAAAGGTTATTAAGTGTTTCCCAGTCGTCTTTGAACTACCTTCCCAGAGGGCTAACAGCAAGTAATGTATACGGGCAACTTTGATGGGGTGGGGGCCACAAAGAATCATAACTCTTCATGAGGGGCCACAGTTGCTCCACCCTCTGGCCTCTAGACTAACCTACCAATCTAAAAAATGTTAGCTGACATGGGCTAATTGAGTGACTGTCAGTGACTTACATAACAAGAGAAACTGTTGATGCACAGCTAGGGTTGCAAAGGGTCAGAAACTTTCCAGTAAATTTTTTGATATTTTCCAGACATTTTCCATGGGAAGTTAAGCCCGGGAATTTTGGAAATGTTGCAAAAATGCATCAAAAAAATGTGCTAATAATAGTGAACCTTTTTTGTGGGATACATTTAAGGCAATTCTAGGTCTTGTGGCATATTGTGGTTAAACTATCCCCAATTCAACGGAATTGCAACCCTCTGCATGCACAGTGCATTCTTCCATCACATGTACAGCTGATTCTCAAGATTTTGCACACTAATGAGATGCTATTGAGCCCACACTACTAGACTGTCTGAGCCAAAGACTACATGCTTTCTGGTAAGTTTTAATTACAATACTGGTTGGGGTGAATATATTTTATATGACATACATGATTTTTTGTTAACTAGTAAATAGTAGCCTACAGCAAATTGTGTTTAAATAATTTCTAACTTGTTATCAATTTCTGCTAGTTTGTTTTTGCTATTATGTGGGTTTTAGCTTGAGCATGCTAACTGAGGAGTGTTAAATCACCTGTTTCCATACATGTTTAATTTTAAAACATTTATCTTACAAAGGAGTTGTTTAATCTAACTGCTTAACAATTTTTTATAAAAAAAAATCTAACCTTTACAGGAAAATGCCACAGGCACTATCTGATGTGTGGAGACATTTCACTGCAGCTAATGTAGAAGGAAAAGTTGTGTTCATTTGCAAATACTGTGCCAAATCATTTGTGAAGAATGAAACAAAGATGCAAAATCATCTGGCCAAGTGTATAAAGTTCCCTCTGTGCTAACAAAAAGCAACCTCTGACAAAAGTCCCTCTACTTCTATTTGAGGTGAAAATTATGAATCAGACACCTTATTGATAGCACCAGCTCATGATCCTCCTGGAATCAGAAGTTTTTCTTGACTCAATGGAGGAACGTAGTCAGAGATATGCTGATGAATGTCTTGCTCGAGCTGTGTATGCAACTGGTTCACCTCTGATGCTCACAGGCAATGTGTATTGGAAGAGATTTCTGAATGTTCTTCGCCCAGCATACACTCTATAAGAGAGCCAAGGAAAAGGTTAGGTATGTGAAGGGACATCAAGTTATAGCAGCAGTCTACCTCACCAAGCAAAGTGAGAAGAATAAAAGCACCACATTGAACCTGCCCAGCAACACCCATTGGGGTGGTGTTGTCATAATGTTTGACAGTCTCCTGGAGGGGAAGGAGTCTCTTCAAGAAATGGCCATATCACAGTCTGCTGATATGGACAGCCCCATCAAGAGGATCCTCCTGTATGATGTATTTTGGGAGAGAGTGGTAAGCAGCCTGAAACTCCTGAAACCTATAGCAGTAGCCATTGCTCGGATTGAGGGGGACAATGCCATCCTGTCTGATGTTCAGATTTTGCTTACAGTGGTAAGAGAAGAAATCCGTACTGCCCTGCCCACTTCACTGTTGTTCCAAGCAGAGGAAACTGCAGTTCTGAAATACATCAAAAAGTGTGAAGACTTCTGCCTGAAGCCCATACAAGCCACAGCGTACATTTTGGACACCAAGTACGCTGGTACCTTGGCAGTCTGGCGAAGTATACTTCCAAGCAAGGGCTTTGGGATGGAGAGGCAATATGGCAGTCGTGCCAACATATCTCATCAGCCATCTGGTGGAAGGGACTTTGTGGATCTGAGGCTCTTTCCGCTGTTGCCTCCATCATCCTCCAAATCCCACCAACATCAGCCGCCTCAGAGCACAACAGGTCCTTGTTTGGGAACACACACACCAAAGCACGCAACAGGCTGAACAATACAAGGGTTGAAAGATGTGGCCTTCCGGGCAAATTTTAGGCTTTTTGAGCTTGACAACGAGCCATCCTCAGTAAGGTTGGAAAGTGACAATGAAGATGAGGCCTCAGAGCCTGATGTTCAAGAGGTGGACATTGAGGAGGTCCAGGGAGAAGACATGGAAGCCTGAGAGGAAGACAATCAAAGCTTTAGTTTCTAGACTATCATTTCACAGATGTATGTTGGAAACGTTTTTGGGAGATGCGATGGATCATTAGATCATTCAATATTCCCTTTCTTTTGTTGTTCAGTGAAATCTTCCCATGTGAAGATTCAACACATTTAATTAAAGTTCCATTTGTAACAATTTCTTTTTTATCTATTGGAAGGATTAAATCATTTGCAATTATGTCTACTTATCATAAGGTAAAATGTTAATGTTTCTGTCTCCATATGATATGGTAAATATATCCAATGCAAAAAACATCTACATTTAAATGGTATTAATATTAATTTGCATACTTTTCTGTTAATTCCAGTATATTCCCGTTAATTCCCACAGAAAGTTTCCACCTCTGAATATTGCCAAAAATGTGCAACCCTATGTTATAATTGCAACTTCAGGGGCCCATCCCTGCATTAGATGTAAGCATACATGAATGTAACGATGGCTTAGCTGTGATACAGATGTACACTGCATGTACAGTAGACTTTGTGTCCTCTCGTCAATTAAGTCAATTGAGCATTGAAGTTGGTAGTGCTTTATATTATGCTAACTTCCAGTTAGAATGCCTAGTTAAATAAAGGTACAAATATATATATATATATATAGAGAGAGAGAGAGAGAGAGATATCAGGTAAACAACAGTGGAAATAGAACCGTGTGTCATCTTTGATTTCATGGTTACAGAAAGTATCATCTCAGAGTAGCACTTAATTTCCTGTTCATTTCCCAAATCAGGTAAATACAACTAGAAATTGTACTGTAAAATAAAGTTATGCTCTGAAGTGTTTACAGCAAACTCTGAGATGATACTCTCAGTAATCCTGAACAAGGTGGGACAAATCAAGATGACATTCTCTCACGCTCACAGAGGAATTTTCCAAAATAACGGGGTGATGAAGGGATATTAGGGCTGGAGCACCAGTTTATCAAAAGGAAGGAAAATCGTTGACACGGAAAGAGGAGAAACCTATTCTGCTACTGCGAGACAAAAACATGTGGGACACGAATGAACACAACAAAGAAGGTAGAAGAGAGAAATAAGGAGTGGTGGAGAGAAAGTCAGATATGATGGCATTTCACTTCTGTCAGACCAAAAACATTTCACCTTTCAACTTTCTTTACCTTTCCCCCATTGCAAGCCATCCCGTCTCTGAGCTGCAGGAAGAGACAGTTGTGAGGTGAAGCAGTTAAAGAGGGGCATATCGATCATCCCTGCCCATGGTCGAGGCCTAGTGAGCTGAAAACATCCAATGTGTAGTGGATGAGTGCCTCTTGACTGAATAGCACAGGTCACAAGGCAACAGATGTCCAATTCCAAACGCCAGATACCATACATGCCTTTGGCTTCCAGTCTTCACAAACTATTTCCCTTTTCGTGTCTGTATTTCTGTGCTGGAATGGGTTCACTGGTCTAGCATAAGGCCTGATCAAGAATGAAAGTTATATAGGCTCCTGGTTTGATGTAGCGCTTTTGCTGTGTTATTTTTATAATGATTCTTAGTGGAATCTAACATCTTGGAGGATCTGGTAAAAGACAACAATCATACCAGTAATTCTTGAATGTGGACATTGGTCCCCTCCACTATGCTTGAAGCAGTATTATCATTGGTCCTCTCCACTATGCTTGAAGAAGTGTTATCATTGGTCCTCTCCACTATGCTTGAAGAAGTGTTATCATTGGTCCTCTCCTCTTTTTGAAGAAGTGTTATCATTGGTCCTCTCCTCTATGCTTGAAGCAGTCTTATAATTGGTCCTCTCCTCTATGCTTGAAGCAGTATTATCATTGGTCCTCTCCACTATGCTTGAAGCAGTCGTATCATTGGTCCACAGGAACAACTCTCCACAGCCTTACCTTGGATATCTTGACATCAAAACAGTAAGGGGTTAAGGACCCATCAGCACCAACATGTGAAATTCATAGCAGCATTTCAAATTGGGGGTTGAATGAAAGCTAAGAGTCTAAATTTTTGGGAAATGAAGGCATAGACACATTTTTCAACCATTTTCCATCTGAAAAAAACAGGCATAGGTAAAGGCTTTGATTCCTGGATAAAAAGTATTAAAAGGATAAAAAAGTATTCAAATCAGAAATACATGGCCAGTCCACCCTGGCCTTGATGTTAACGTCCACAGACAGACCGGACCGGACCAAATCTGGACTTATCATAAACGTAGAGTATGTTTCACAAGTTTGGATAGCACAGTATAGTACAGCACAGTACAGTACAATACAGTACAGTGAGTACAGTACAGTACAGTGAGTACAGTACAATACAGTACAGTGAGTACAGTACAATACAGTGCAGTACAGTAGAGTAGAGTGCATTGGACTGTACAGAACGCTACTCTGCTGTATTGTACTGCAGTGTACTCTACTGTGCTCTGCTGTGCTGCGATGTGATGTCCAACCTTGTGAAACATGACATTCATATCCATAATTACAATCCATTTCACTTACTGTAGGTCAATAACCAAACTATTTAACCATAACAGTGACAGACAGAAGCCTATGAATACTGCACAAACCTTCACAAAACCCTTGCACACACACCCCGCCTAGAAAAAGTGAGTTTGTAAAATGTAACATGCTTAAAGGCTTCATACCCATAAACGTCAATCCAAAAGGAAAAGTAGCTATACATACAGTACATGCTAGTTAATGCTCAGTATTAAACATTTACCCCTATTGTAAAGTCTTACTGAAAGTCGTCCGCCAGATCGAATACTTGCCCAGGCTGTGAAGCGCCTCTAAATTGTTCATTCACAGCACATCTGCCAAGTGCGTTTTGACAGCTGACAGTAACAGATTGTCTGATATCCAGCCTGATTTTCACTGTAGCGATTGGCAGTGCAGTAGTGTTGTGGAACCATTACTCTGTGTATCGAAGTGTAACTAGTTACTACAGGGAGAGCGCACAAATTGATCAATCTCTTACTCTGTGTTTGACAAGGTCAAGTCCAATAATTGGAATACTCAGACAAAACCTCCATCCAGATCCAGAAGCTAACAATATAAATGATTTGACCCTATAGCCCGGCCGTTTCTGAGCAGTGAACTTCATGAACATGTAAGGAAGCACCAAGATCATCACCGACCAAAACAAATATCACACAATGCTCCACATCTTTTGGTTTATTTTAACTTTATTTAACTAGGCAAATCAGTTAAGAGCAAATTCTTATTTACAATGACGGCCTACCCCAGCCAAACGACGCTGGGCCAATTGTACGCCACCCTATGGGACTCCCAATCACGGCCAGATGTGATACAGCCTGGATTCGAACCAGGGACTGTAGTGTTGCCTCTTGCACTGAGATGCAGTGCCTTAGACAGCTGCAACACTCAGGAGCCCTCTGAATTTGAATGATTCAACATGTTCAGAGACTGGGCATTACAATAGATTTGAATATGCCAATTTCCAGTCTAAATTTACTGACAGAGTAATAAATTGTGCGGTGATAACTTGCTGCATTGGTTTTGCTGATAAGTATTACATATTGCTACTACTGTAGACTCTACAAGCTCCATGTTTACTTAGCCTTTCTGCTAGGATACAGTCCAGAAAGGGGCCCAGACAGTGTGAACACAGCATAAGCTAGGAGTGACAGGAGTAGAAACAAACACATTGCTTAATTGTCTGTTGCTTTGTTGTCTCTCAGGCTCTGTTGGTTGTCTGTATGACCAGAGTAGACTTTCATGGCTGACTTCCTACATGGCATCACCTCGTGACATTTCTCCTGCCTGGAAAGGTTTTCCTCTATTGTAGAGGGTGTCAGGATTGGCTGTCTGCTTTAGCTGTCTATACGTCTCTTCAGTGAGTAGCCAGCTAGCACCTTTGGTTCCTTGGAAGTTGTGGGAATGTACGTTTTTGGTTTCCCATTGGTTCTGGGAACGAAGCCATACTTCAGAAAGGTTTTTTAACGTTCTGAGAACGGAAGTGAACATTTTGGGAGGTTCTGAGACCATTTACTAATGGTTCGCTGAAAGCTTTCCTGGGAGGTTTTATTAATGCTCTGAGAACAGAAATGTAGGTTTTTGAATAGCTTCCTTAAAACTTTCACTGAGTGTTTCAATAGGACATTTAATAACAACACTAGCTTATTTTGGGTTAACATACAGTGGGGAGAACAAGTATTTGATACACTGCCGATTTTGCAGGTTTTCCTACTTACAAAGCATGTAGAGGTCTGTCATTTTTATCATAGGTACACTTCAACTGTGAGAGACGGAATCTAAAACAAAAATCCAGAAAATCACATTGTATGATTTTTAAATAATTACTTTGCATTTTATTGCATGACATAAGTATTTGATCACCTACCAACCAGTAAGAATTCCGGCTCTCACAGACCTGTTAGTTTTTCTTTAAGAAGCCCTCCTGTTCTCCACTCATTACCTGTATTAACTGCACCTGTTTGAACTCGTTACCTGTATAAAAGACACCTGTCCACACACTCAATCAAACAGATTCCAACCTCTCCACAATGGCCAAGACCAGAGAGCTGTGTAAGGACATCAGGGATAAAATTGTAGACCTGCACAAGGCTGGGATGGGCTACAGGACAATAGGCAAGCAGCTTGGTGAGAAGGAAACAACTGTTGGCGCAATTATTAGAAAATGGAAGAAGTTCAAGATGACGGTCAATCACCCTCGGTCTGGGGCTCCATGCAAGATTTCACCTCGTGGGGCATCAATGATCATGAGGAAGGTGAGGGATCAGCCCAGAACTACACGGCAGGACCTGGTCAATGACCTGAAGAGAGCTGGGACCACAGTCTCAAAGAAAACCATTAGTAACACACTACGCCGTCATGGATTAAAATCCTGCAGCGCACGCAAGGTCCCCCTGCTTAAGCCAGTGCATGTCCAGGCCCGTCTGAAGTTTGCCAATGACCATCTGGATGATCCAGAGGAGGAATGGGAGAAGGTCATGTGGTCTGATGAGACAAAAATAGAGCTTTTTGGTCTAATTCCACTCGCCGTGTTTGGAGGAAGAAGAAGTATGAGTACAACCCCAAGAACACCATCCCAACCGTGAAGCATGGAGGTGGAAACATCATTCTTTGGGGATGCTTTTCTGCAAAGGGGACAGGACGACTGCACCGTATTGAGGGGAGGATGGATGGGGCCATGTATCGCGAGATCTTGGCCAACAACCTCCTTCCCTCAGTAAGAGCATTGAAGATGGGTCGTGGCTGGGTCTTCCAGCATGACAACGACACGAAGCACACAGCCATGGCAACTAAGGAGTGGCTCCGTAAGAAGCATCTCAAGGTCCTGGAGTGGCCTAGCCAGTCTCCAGACCTGAACCCAATAGAAAATCTTTGGAGGGAGCTGAAAGTCCGTATTGCCCAGCGACAGCCCCGAAACCTGAAGGATCTGGAGAAGATCTGTAGGGAGGAGTGGGCCAAAATCCCTGCTGCAGTGTGTGCAAACCTAGTCAAGAACTACAGGAAACGTATGATCTCTGTAATTGCAAACAAAGGTTTCTGTACCAAATATTAAGTTCTGCTTTTCTGATGTATCAAATACTTATGTCATGCAATAAAATGCAAATTAATTACTTAAAAATCATACAATGTGATTTTCTGGATTTTTGTTTTAGATTCCGTCTCTCATAGTTGAAGTGTACCTATGATAAAAATTACAGACCTCTACATGCTTTGTAAGTAGGAAAACCTGCAAAATCGGCAGTGTATCAAATACTTGTTCTCCCCACTGTATATGACACATGGAAATTAACTAATTTAGCCATTAATCATGCAAACACATGTATTTTTATTTATTGTGACACAGCATCAGTGAAATTTGAACCTATAATCCTCTGTTGTCCAGCCATGGAATTATTTCACTGCTCCACCAGGATGAAGCTAGCATACCACAAAGCTGTTCATTTTAGTCTATTCAAACAGACCCCATTTGAAAGTAAACAAGCACTCATTAAGATTGGGTATGGCCAATTACTGGGCGTGGCCATCACAGCTGAACACACTTAACAAGATAGAGGATAGAGAGAGCGTATATGTTTTTAAATAACGTTCTTAGAACATTCTCTGAACATTACTGAAGTTTTTTTGTGGTTTTTATGGAAAGTTTTCTTAATGTTCTGAGAACGGAATTTATGTTTTTAAATAACATTTTTAGAACGTCTCTGTGTGTTACTAAAGTTTTCTTGTGTTTTTTATGGAAAGTTGTTTAACGTACCTAGAACAATTTTAGAACATGCCTTTACATAGAACAATGAAGAAACTTTTAAAACAATGTTATGCTGAAGTACTGAAATTCCCACAGAAGAACATTCTTTCCTAACGTTCTTGGAACAAATTGAGAACATTCATTTAAATACAACAATGAGGAAACCATTAGCAAATGGTTGAAGTACTGAAATTCCCAAAGAAGAACGGTTTCTTAACATTCTCTGAACTATTTGAGAACATTCTCAATGTCAAACCAGTTGGAGAATGTTCCTAGAACATTGCCAAAATGTAAATGAAATGTAACCATGTTTGAACTTTTAGGAAACGTTCTGTTAAAGTAATGAAATACCAAGAGAATTAAGTTATTTGTCAAGTTCCATGAACGTGCTGAGAATGTTTCACGGCCAAACAACTATCCTGTACCATTCCCAGAAATGTGTGGGATGGTTGTATGTAAAATAACCATTAGACAACCACACTATCACCAAGCTCTAAGAAACCTGTGGTTCTCAGAACGTTATATGCTAGCTGGGTAAAGTCTTCTAAGCTACTGCAGAGGCAAACAGTTACTTCCTTAATCAGATTATACATGCTTTAATCCTTTTATTTATTCTCTAAGGCAGATGCAATTTTGTGCTGGTGAGGATCGATCCTCAAGGCATTGCGACTTAGTACTGATATCTGGCTCGCAAGTTCCAAATGTACTTTTCTTATTGATTTATTTTTTACTAGGTCAAAACTTTTTGAGATAATTAATAATTTATTCTTTCCCTGCTCTCTCTCCTCCTTAATCTTTCACAATGATTTCTATTTCACTTTTGAATTCAAAAATTAAATACAAATGTTTGCGAAAGACAAAGGATTTTTTACATTTTATGTTGAGCTGCTTTTCAAACTCAGCCATAATAGACAATTGATCTGAAGTTACTATATATATGACCAATCTTTCTGGGCCCCACTTCAGAAAGATGTTAAAGCATTAAGTCAATCATATGCAACTGTTACAGTATATGTTATGAAAGGAGGCATTGAGTCAGACAACGCTAGTGCCAATACTGTTGTCAGGCCATTGTTTCTTGTACAGTGGAAACAATGGAAGAGTCACTAATGTGGAAACTCTGCAATGGGACACTAACACTACAAATTGTTCTTGACTGATTGATTGGCACTTTTACAAATCAAATTTTTAACATCCATAATGTTGGGAAACTAACACTTTCAAGTGTTTTTGAATGACACTTTTAAATGGTCCCATATGTACGATGAAATTGTTAACAATGTGAGCGTTGAAAACGTGATTGGAAATGTGCTGTGTTGTCACGCCCTGATCTGTTTCACCTGTCCTTGTGCTTGTCTCCACCCCTCTCCAGGTGTCGCCCATCTTCCCCATTATCCCCTGTGTATTTATACCTGTGTTTTCTGTCTGTTGGTTGCCAGTTTGTCTTGTTTGTTCAAGCATACCAGTGGTTTGGCTCAAATCAAATCAAATGTATTTATATAGCCCTTCTTACATCAGCTGATATCTCAAAGTGCTGTACAGAAACCCAGCCTAAAACCCCAAACAGCAAGCAATGCAGGTGTAGAAGCACGGTGGCTAGGAAAAACTCCCTAGAAAGGCCAAAACCTAGGAAGAAACCTAGAGCGGAACCAGGCTATGAGGGGTGGCCAGTCCTCTTCTGGCTGTGCCAGGTGGAGATTATAACAGAACATGGCCAAGATGTTCAAATGTTCATAAATGACCAGCATGGTCAAATAATAATAATCACAGTAGTTGTCGAGGGTGCAGCAAGTCAGCACCTCAGGAGTAAATGTCAGTTGGCTTTTCATAGCCGATCATTAAGAGTATCTCTACCGCTCCAGCGGTCTCTAGAGAGTTGAAAACAGCAAGTCTGGGACAGGTAGTACGTCCGGTGAACAGGTCAGGGTTCCATAGCCGCAGGCAGAACAGTTGAAACTGGAGCAGCAGCACGGCCAGGTGGACTGGGGACAGCAAGGAGTCATCATGCCAGGTAGTCCTGAGGCATGGTCCTAGGGCTCAGGTCCTCCGAGAGAGAGAAAGAAAGAGAGAATTAGAGAGAGCATACTTAAATTCACACAGGACACCGGATGAGAAGTACTCCAGATATAACAAACTGACCCTAGCCCCCCGACACATAAACTACTGCAGCATAAATACTGGAGGCTGAGACAGGAGGGGTCAGGAGACACTGTGGCCCCATCCGATGATACCCCCGGACAGGGCCAAACAGGAAGGATATAACCCCAGCCACTTTGCCAAAGCATAGCCCCAACACCACTAGAGGGATATCTTCAACCACCAACTTACCATCCTGAGACAAGGCCGAGTATAGTCCACAAAGATCTCCACCACGGCACAACCCAAGGGGGGGCGCCAACCCAGACAGGAAGATCACGTCAGTGACTCAACCCACTCAAGTGACGCACCCCTCCTAGGGACGGCATGAAAGAGCACCAGTAAGCCAGTGACTCAGCCCCTGTAATAGGGTTAGAGGCAGAGAATCCCAGTAGAGAGAGGGGAACCGGCCAGGCAGAGACAGCAAGGGCGGTTCGTTGCTCCAGAGCCTTTCCGTTTACCTTCACACTCCTGGGCCAGACTACATTCAATCATATGACCCACTGGAGAGATGAGTCTTCAGTAAAGACTTAAAAGTTGAGACCGAGTCTGCGTCTCTCACATGGGTAGGTAGACCATTCCATAAAAATTGAGATCTGTAGGAGAAAGCTCTGCCTCCAGCTGTTTACTTAGAAATTCTAGGGACAATTAGGAGGCCCGTGTGTCAGCGCCTGGTTGTCCCTAGTTGCTATTTTTCCATCGTCCTCCTGGTTTTTGACCTTTGCCTGTCCTGACCCTGTACCCGCCTGCCTGACTTCTGCTTGTCTCTGAGCCAGCCTGCTGTCCTGTACCTTTGCGCCATCTCTGGATTTTCAATCTCTGCCTGACCTGACCCTGAGCCTGCCTGCCGTCCTGTACCTTGGCCTCTGCTCTGGATTATCAACCCCTGCCTGCCTTAACCTGTCGTTTGCCTGCTCCTGTGGTTACAATAAACATTGTTCTTCACACAGTCTGCACTTGGGTCTTACCTTGATTCCTGATATGTGTAGCCAGCAAATGGAAGAAAACAGACAAACAGGGAGGGACTACTTGGACTGGTCCAAAAGGAAACATATTTTTTTATTATAAAAATGTTTGCAGTGATGTGCCCTTTTGAACAAGACCCAGACAAAAGAAAATGATGTGCTGTGTAGGGACCAATTATTTAATATGAACTACTCTATTTTCACACACAAATGATTGACATTATATTGATCCTGATGAAGTCCACTTTAAAAGTTTAACAGTTGCACCACCGAGAGCATCTTAACTGACTGCATTACAGCTTGGTTTGGCAAATGCACCTCCCTCGACCACAAAGTGCTACAGAGTGCGGTGTGAACAGCCCAGTACATCACTGAGGCCGAGCTCCCTGCCATCCAGGACCTTTTAGAAGCCATAGACTGTTCACTCTGCTACTGTCCGTCAAACGGTACCGAAGCATCGGCTCTCGGTCCAACAGGCTCTGAGATCGCTTCTACCCCCAAGCTATAATACTGTTAAATAGTTCATTAATGGTAACCTGGACTATCTGCACTGACTATATCTTGCACTCATGGGCGCCGTTGTTTGAAAATGTACTTGTCTCAGCAGCACATTTTATGCAATATTTGATGCATGCAACAAGGGTAGAAAGGATTATTCGGTCGATATAACTTACCAAGCCAAGCAGACAGACTTGACGCCAGGATAAAATGACTAAGGGAGCAGATGAAATCAGTGAGGGGTACAATTTTTGGGGGGTTCTTGAATTGGAATTATATTGTATTCTCCTTATATCACACTATACCACAATTAATATTACGTTCAAATGCTAAGACTCCAAGACCATTGAGTGCTTTTGAAGTGACAGGTTGGCACAAAATCTGTACCCCATCTCCGCTGTGCTGTATCAGCACAATGGACAACAAGCAAGGTCTATTTGGCAATGAACATAGGCTACAAGATATTAAGGGCAATTCACCTATTGCAAACAGCCTATGTGAATGCAGCCATACACACAGCTGTCTTACCAAATAATGCAAACTAAATGCTGAAAGTAGTAGCCTAGTTATTCATGCAAGACTAAAATACTGAATAGAAGTTTGGCTTAGAATACTGACACGACTGCCAATACGAACGAATGAATGAACAGAACAAAACAAAAGTAGGCCTACTATAGGCCTCTAAACAAAATATCAGAATATCAGATTGATAAAGACATGACAAAGTCACCTGTATATTTAGTTACATTAACAGTAAACAAAGGCTAATGGAGGTCCAGATAAGCAAAACACAGCCAGCTACAGTGAGATGCAACCATGCCCAGCTGTCTTGCCAAATAAACAGGCCCACTTCAAACACTTTCCTATACAGGCCCACACTCAAACACACAAATTAACTCAAGCTTACGGACAATGTCAAATGTGATATAGTGAAGCATCTGAGTGAGTTGGGTGCGCAATTACGCAGGTACTTTCCCGAAACGGATGACACAAACAACTGGATTCGGTTATCCCTTTCATCCCCTGCCTCCAGTCCACTTATTGATATCTGAACAAGAGGGCCTCAGCGAAATTGCAACAAGCGGTTCTGGATTTGATGCCCTTTGCAACCATGTACCTATGTGAGAGTGGATTCTCAGCCCTCACTAGCATGAAAACTAAATACAGGCACAGACTGTGTGTGGAAAATGATTTAAGACTGAGACTCTCCAATACAACCCAACATTGCAGATCTATGTGCAGCCATTCAAGCACACCCTTCTCATTAACCTGTGGTGGGTTATTCACAATATTCTATGAACAAATAAGGTTTTATATGTAAGATGGTTAAATAAAGAGTAAAATTATTGATTATTGTTATATTATTATTTGTACCTTGGTCCTATAAGAGCTCTTTGTCACTTCCCACGAGCCGGGTTGTGACAAAAACTCACACTTATTCTTATTTTTATCGTATAGTGTATGTGTGGCAGGCTTACAATGCGCTGACCCTGGTGCGAGAGGGGCTCTGCAGCTGGAGGTTGAACGTTTGAAGGGGTAAGGGACTATAAAAAGCTTGGGAACGACTGAATTAAGCAATGCCGGCCTACCATAAACACGTTTCCAATACGTACAGGTTCATTTACAACCAGGAAAAGCAATAGTCTACCAGGAAAAGCATAGAATTGAATATATTTCTATGATGAAACATACCGACATGTAGCGATACCCAGGGGCGTCATTTGGTTCTTGCTTTGGAATTATATGGTATTCTGCTTATATCATGCTATACCACAATAAACATAAAAGTTCCAATATCGAAACCATTGAGGGTGTTTGACAAGGAAGTTGCAGGTTGGCGCAAAATTTCCATTGCGCTCTATCAGCACCATAGACAGCGCCCTACACACTAATCAAGACCTTTTTGGCAATGAAAATATAGACTGGCTAAAGAAGTAATTTGATCTGTAAATCAGGTATGGATCACGTGTCATACAGGTAGCAAGGCCAAATATCCCTTTCCCTATTCTTCCAAATACACTGGACACCATTTTCACCCAGCAGGTCAAACCAACCACCATGACCTCCCACTCCTCCCAGATACCCGAAACCTCCGCTTTCCACCAAGTGTTTTGTAACGAAATACACTACATGACCAAAAGTATGTGGACACCTGCTCTTCGAACATGTCATTTCAAAATCATGGGCATTAATATGTAGTTGGTCCCCCCGTTGCTGCTATAACAGCTTCCACTCTTCTGGGAAGGTTTTCCACTAGATGTTGGAACATTGCTGCGGGGACTTGCTTCCATTCAGCCACAAGTGCATTAGTGAGGTAGGGCACTGATATTGAGTGATTAGGCCTGGCTCGCAGTCGGCATTCCAATTCATCCCAAGTGTGTTCGATGGTCTTGAGGTCAGGACTATGTGCAGGCCAGTCAAGTTCTTCCCCACCGATCTCGACAAACCATTTCTGTATGGACCTCACTTTGTACACGGGGGCATTGTCATGCTGGCTGAAACAGGAAAAACCCTTCCCCAAACTGTTGCCACAAAGTACAGAATCGTCTAGAATATCATTGTATGCTGTAGCGTTAATATTTACCTTCACTGGAACTAAGGAGCCTAGACCGAACCATGAAAAACAGCCCCAGACCATTATTCTTCCTCCACCAAACTTGTCAGTTGGCAATATGCATTCGGGCAGGTAGCGTTCTCCTGGCATCCGCCAAACCCAAATTCATCCGTCAGACTGCCAGATGGTGAAGAGTGATTCATCACTCCAGAGAACGCATTTCCACTGCTCCAGAGTCCAATGGCGATGAGCTTTACACCACTCCAGCTGACGCTTGGCATTGCGCATAGTGATCTTAGGCTTTCGTGCAGCTCTAGCAGGGCAGAAATTTGACACACTGACTTGTTGGAAAGGTGGCATCCTATGACAGTGCCACGTTGGAAGTCACTGAGCTCTTCAGTAAGGCCATTCTACGGCCAATGTTTGTCTATGGAGATCGCATGGCTGAGTGCTAGATTTTATACACCTGTCAGCAACGGTGTAATTTGTGGCTGAAATAATTTGAAGGCGTGTCCACATACTTTTGTGTATATATAGTGTTTGACCGGCCCCGCTCTGAAGAGGGAGGGATTAAGTATAATAATACAACCCACTTGACACTCGGCTAATTGTCTCCAGCATAATGTGGAAATCATCACTCTCTCTCATTCTCAACGAACCTAAAGTTCAATTAAAAGTATAAAACTTTGATTAATTACTGTTCCTTAATATCGGGCCGGGGTGGAGTGGCATGCTCGGAGCTTAGCAGGGCCATCAATTCGGCCTTGGTTGTACGTTTTTAATTTGGAATCTTTTATTTCATGATGTCGCCAAGGAGTGTTTGATCGTTACTCGTTCAGTCTGAGCTCTCTGTGTCATTTCCTCCTGAAGGGTCCACACCGGCAGCACATAATGGCCCTTGTCTCCGCTCCTCAGCCTCCGATCCAGATGATTATGCTCTGCATCGCACCAGACAAATGCCAGTCTGCTTTCTCTGCCTCACAATTAACTAAATGCCCTTATTTAAGAATGGGCATCTCATTCCGAGCACTGAGCTGGCATGAATGCAAAAAGACAAGCAGTGGGGCAATTGATCACCCCTCCTTATAAAGTGGAATGTCATTCCCACAATAGAGAGTGGAGACTGGCTTCTTTCCAGGGAAAGGGCAGGCTGGCTTATTCTGATAGGAGCGCCCTTTTTAGTCCCACCACTGGTAATCCTAACTGCATCCAAGTTTAAATGGTCCATTAAATGTACTCACCAATTGATGCAGTGAAAAGGGCATACCTGGGTGTGTGACGGCCAGTCAGACTCACAGAGAAAAGGGCATATCTGGGTGTGTGACGGCCAGTCAGGCTCACAGAGAAAAGGGCATACCTGGGTGTGTGACGGCCAGTCAGACTCACAGAGAAAAGGGCATACCTGGGTGTGTGACGGCCAGTCAGGCTCACAGAGAAAAGGGCATACCTGGGTGTGTGACGGCCAGTCAGGCTCACAGAGAAAAGGGCATATCTGGGTGTGTGACGGCCAGTCAGGCTCACAGAGAAAAGGGCATACCTGGGTGTGTGACGGCCAGTCAGACTCACAGAGAAAAGGGCATACCTGGGTGTGTGACGGCCAGTCAGGCTCACAGAGAAAAGGGCATAGCTGGGTGTGTGACGGCCAGTCAGGCTCACAGAGAAAAGGGCATACCTGGGTGTGTGACGGCCAGTCAGACTCACAGAGAAAAGGGCATAGCTGGGTGTGTGACGGCCAGTCAGGCTCACAGAGAAAAGGGCATACCTGAGTGTGTGACGGCCAGTCAGACTCACAGAGAAAAGGGCATAGCTGGGTGTGTGACGGCCAGTCAGACTCACAGAGAAAAGGGCATAGCTGGGTGTGTGACGGCCAGTCAGACTCACAGAGAAAAGGGCATACCTGGGTGTGTGACGGCCAGTCAGACTCACAGAGAAAAGGGCATAGCTGGGTGTGTGACGGCCAGTCAGACTCACAGAGAAAAGGGCATAGCTGGGTGTGTGACGGCCAGTCAGACTCACAGAGAAAAGGGCATAGCTGGGTGTGTGACGGCCAGTCAGACTCACAGAGAAAAGGGCATAGCTGGGTGTGTGACGGCCAGTCAGGCTCACAGAGAAAAGGGCATACCTGGGTGTGTGACGGCCAGTCAGACTCACAGAGAAAAGGGCATAGCTGGGTGTGTGACGGCCAGTCAGACTCACAGAGAAAAGGGCATACCTGGGTGTGTGACGGCCAGTCAGACTCACAGAGAAAAGGGCATAGCTGGGTGTGTGACGGCCAGTCAGGCTCACAGAGAAAAGGGCATAGCTGGGTGTGTGACGGCTAGTCAGGCTCACAGAGAAAAGGGCATAGCTGGGTGTGTGACGGCTAGTCAGGCTGACAGAGAAAAGGGCATAGCTGGGTGTGTGACGGCTAGTCAGGCTCACAGAGAATATGAGATGGCACTGGCTCCTTTGGCCTTGCTTTAGTTTTAATATTTCACCATGAACATTACACCAATATGTGCAACAAAATACTCCTTAAAGGATGTCATACACACACTCAGAAATAGCTAAAGATAACATTTGACCCCCCACCCCCCGTGAGGCAAATTGGAAAGCGTATACCCCTTAGCTTCAGAAGATATCAACCATCTGTCCTCTAGTGCTGTCAATTAGAGAGTGAAATGCTATGATTAATTCACCAACCCTAACAAGGGTAATATATAGTTTGTTGGCAGGTTTAGTTGTATAGCCTTCCTTATAATTACTGCACGTGTTTCTTGAATCTTTTAATAACACTTCTTAACAGTGCGCTGCTTTGAACACAATATGAATTTCCCATTTGAATTCAGGCATTCTGGATTACCCTCATAGTTAGGGGATACTTGAAAGAAAGATAAGCTGTGTTCAAACTGTGTTCTATTCTGATTTAACTGCAATAATGATACCAACAATTGAGCTCTTGATAGTCAACTCGAATTCTAATACAGATGTAGGATCCTGATGCAAAATAACTTTCTTGTATCAACCCCTACAAAAATGTCCATGAATTATAATCCACATACTTTGCATTTCCTGTTGCTACAGTATTCCTGCTGTAGCAAACTGGCTCAAATTAAGATCCTACATCTGTAGCACCTTGGTACAATCCATTTCACTTCAGGCATCAATACTAAACAACGGTCTGTCGTAGAAGACTAAACCCTGCAGTAAACTCAAGATGTTGTGTCTGAGACACCAAGGGATGGTGAAAATATGTCTGAGAAGAATGAAAAAAGGTCCAGCACTCACTTGAATATGATTTGCAATTGAAGCTTTGTGTATGTAGCAGCATGTTGCTAAACCACACACACAAGTTTCAGCTTGTGCCTTTCTCAGAGCCTGTGTGGAAGGCGATCTGAGGAAGGCAGGCACGTGTGGTTTAGTAAGATGTTGCGATATGAGTTAACCATTTGTTCATAATAAATATAAATCATTGTTTAGTGTTTCTGTATCAATATAGATGTTTTAAAAAGTTAATTTGGGATCATTTTGACCCCCAGCCAAAAACACCTAATTCTGCCAATTTGATAGTTAGGACCTTTATTTGAATCTAGGTTTCTCTGGAGACATAATATCAAGTCATCCATACCACCAGAGGGTGGAGGTGGACCTGAATCAGTGAGTTTTACTAGATAGACAGATAATCTGCCAAGATAAAGCTCCTAAGAGTGTACTTTTCTATACCACATATTGTGTGACTGTGTAAAAAAACTAAATTACCTTATTTTGGTCAATGGTATGAAAAGTCTATCAATGGTATAAATACTTGATATAACTGCAATACAGAATCTACAGAGAGATCTGTATTGGTGTGTATTCTCAGAAAAGTGGTCATTCTAGGGCAAATCTACAAAAAATATTTATTTGAATCCAGGTCTCCCTGGAGATATAATATTAAGTTATACATATCATCAGAGGGGGGGGGGGGACCTGTACTGTTGATTTTGACCAGATACACAGATCACCTGCAGAAATGAAGGATCTTATGTACTCACCTTTGATTATAACTAGGTATGACCATGTACAAAAACTAAATGACCTTACATATAACTCAAAGCCATATAAAATATCTTGGTTGTAAAATAGTTGCTATTGAACTGAATATTTAGAATTGAAAAATAAAATGTGTACCTACAGAAAGCTGAAACCCTCCTCTCTTTGAGAGGGACACGAGGACGAAGCTTCTAAAGCTGTGTTTTTCCCGCAACTGCATTTTCAAATGGCTCAGAAAGCATTTTTCTCTCAGGGACATGGGGGGAAATGAGAGTGGCTCGCTCATCACAGCAGCAGGACATGAGCATAATGCACTTTACTGTTTGACCAAATCATGGTTTTAGCTGCCCCAAAAATTAAACTTGCTCGAAAAGAAAAGGCACCCTGGGAAATATGTAAAATAGGCATTACACCACACGGTGTTAAAACAACACCCACATTTATTTTCCTGTAACACTACAGGTGTTACTTTCGTACACTGAGAACGTGTAACAGCATCAGCACTAAGCAGAGTGAGTCCGGTTTAGTCCAGCCAATCAGTTGTCTTGAGACAAGGTAAGGGTGGTATACAGAAGATAAACCTATTTGGTAAAAGACCAAGTCCATATTATGGCAAGAACAGCTCAAATATGCAAAGAGAAACGACAGTCCATCATTTCTTTAAGACATGAAGGTCAGTCAAATTTCAGGAAATGTGAACGTTTCTTCAAGTGCAGTCGCAAAAACCATCAAGCGCTAAGATGAAACTGGCTTTCATGAGGACTGCCACAGGAAGGGAAGACCCAGAGTTACCTCTGCTTCAGAGGATAAGTTCACTAGACTTACCAGCCTCAGAAATTGCAGCACAAATAAATGTTTCACAGAGTTCAAGTAACAGACACATCTCAACATCAACTGTTCAGAGAAGACTGTGTGAAACAGGCCTTCGTGGTCGAATTGATGCAATGAAACCACTACTAAAGGACACCAATAATAAGAAGAGACTTGCTTGGGCCAAGAAAGACGAACAATGGACCTTAGACTGGTGGAAATCTGTCCTTTAGTCTGATGAGTCCAAATTTGAGACTTTTAGTACCAACCCCTGTGTCATTGTGAGATGCAGAGTACGTGAATGGATGATCTCTGCATGTGTGGCTCCCACCGTGAAGCATGGAGGAGGAGGTGCTTTGCTGGTGACACTGTCAGTGATTTATTTAGAATTCAAGGCACACTTAATCAGCATGGCTACCACAGCATTCTGCAGCGATACACAATCCCATCTGGTTTGCACTTAGTGGGACTATCATTTGTTTTTCAACAGGACAATGACCCAACACTCCTCCAGGCTGTGTAAGGGCTATTTGACCAAGAAGGAGAGTGATGGAGTGCTGCATCAGATGACCTGGCCTCCACAGTCACCCGACCTCAACCCAATTGAGATGGTTTGGGATGAGTTGGACAGGAGAGTTAAGGAAAAGCAGCCAACAAGTGCTCGCAATATGTGCGAACTCCTTCAAGAATGTGGGTAAAGCCTTCTAGGTGAAGCTGGTTGAGAGAATGCCAAGAGTGTACAAAGCTGTCATCAAGACAAAAGGTGGCACTTTGAAAAATCTCAAATATAAAATATATTTTGATTTGTTTAACACTTTTTTGGTTACTACATGATTCCATATGTGTTATTTGTTGTTTTGATGTCTTCACTATTATTCTGCAATGTAGAAAATAGTAACAAAAAAAACCCTTGAATGAGTAGGTGTGTCCAAACTTTTGACTGGTACTGTATATTTAACACTTTTGATTTAGCTGTGTATATAAGGATTTATTATTTGTGAAACTAATTAAGTTAGTTATTCTATAGTTGTAACGACTTTCCTCTTCTTCTGACGAGGAGTAAGAGATATCAGACCAATTTGCAGCGTGGTTAGTGTCCATTTTAATATGTAAAACTGAACACTACAAAAAATACAAAATAACAAAGTGAAAAATACCAAAACCGAAACAGTACTGAAATGTGAAACAAACACTACAACAGGAAACAATCACCCACAACACACAATGAAAAACAGGCTACCTAAATATGGCTCCCAATCAGAGACAACGACTGACACCTACCTCTGATTGAGAACCATACTAGGCCAAACACATAGAAATCTTACAACAGAACCAAACATAGAAAAACAACATAGAATGCCCACCCCAACTCACGCCCTGACCAAACTAAAATAAAGACATAAAAAAGGAACTAAGGTCAGAACGTGACAATAGTATACACAGCACTACACATAATTAAACATAAATCAAACATGCAAATATATTAATTGTTTTAGTGCTGTATATTTTCTGTCTCAAATTAGTTCCTTTGCAAGAGTAGTTAGTATGTAGTTAGAAGTGTTAACACCAAAGTAAAAAAATTATAAAAATCAAGATCCAAATGCATGGTTTGGCCATGAAATCATTTTGTTTAGATTAAAAGTGATGGTCAAATCTATTGCTAGTATAATGACAACCATTTCAGAAAGTCATACAGCTTTCCGATTGTGTTGCAGAACTAAATAATCAGATTTAGCTCGGCCTTCTCTTGCATCGGAGTGATAACCAACCACACGCAGACATACTACGACACGTCTGGGCAGATTTCCCAAAAACATCTTAAGGCTAAGTTCATCGTTAGAACAATAGGATGGTTCTAAGATGGACTTAGCCTTGAAGATGATTTTGGGAAACCGGGCCCTGAATCTTTCAAAATCCACATGTGACTTAAAATTACCTGGACATCCAGATACTACAGATACAGGACATCGACAGCATTAATTCTGTCAACTGTCACACTTTATAGAACATTTTCTGAGAAACGCTTAGCCGATAGCCACATACAGTATCTCCCCTTGCTTATTTGAGTAAGACTTTGGGCCTATAAAATACATGACAAATCCATCTGGCCTCTCAGAACATACAGTATATTTTTCCACATTACACATACTGTAAGATTATTTGTCTTTGCAGAGATGGGGTCTACAAGAGGGAAAGCATGGAAAAAGAGTGTTGTGGAATGTATTTAATGCCAAGGCAATTGGAATAAATGGGTCTCATTGTCACACCCTGATCTGTTTCACCTGTCTTTGTGCTTGTCTCCACCCCCCACCAGGTGTTGCCCATCTTCCTCATTATCCCCAGTGTATTTATACCTGTGTTCTCTGTTTGTCTGTTGCCAGTTTGTCTTGTCGGGTCTTACCAGCGTGTTTTCCCATCCCTCTGCTTTCTCAAGTTCTGTTCCCTAGTTTCTCCGGTTCTGACCATTCTGCCTGCCCTGACCCCAAGCCTTCCTGACGTTCTGTACCTGCCTGACTCTAACCCGTTTACGAACCTCTACCTGTCCTGACCCCGACCTTGACTGCTGGTCTGTACCTTGTTGACTCTGCCATGGATTACGGACCTCTGCCTGCTGTCATGACGTGGCCCTTTCTGGGTGTAGATCGTGGCTCCCCCCTTCTCTCACTCTCTCTCCTAAACCCAGGTTTTGTTATCTCAGGTCATAACTTCCTAGCAGAGTCTCTCTCCCCCTGGTCATGCAGAAAGAAAGGGTGAGAGCACAGAGAGGGCACAAAGGACTTCACTTGGCCAAAATCCCCAAAATGGGAGAATTAAACACTCTTTCTACTTTTGAGAAATAATCTGAGTACGGCGCTCAGAGCCCAAACAAGACAAAAAAATATCCGTCATATTGTGCAGTCAACAGAAGTCAGAAAAAACATTATAAACATTCACTTACCTTTGATGATCTTCATCAGAATGCACTCCCAGGAATCCCAGTTCCACAATAAATGTTTGTTTTGTTCGATAATGTCCATCATTTATGTCCAAATTACTCAGTTTTGTTTGCGCGTTCAGTACACAATCTAAACTCATGAGTCGCGGGCAGGTCCAGGCAAAAGTTCAGACGAAAAGTCATATTATAGTCCGTAGAAACATGTCAAACTAAGTATAGAATCAATCTTTAGGATGTTTTTAACATGAATCTTCAATAATAATCCAACCGGAGAATTCCTTTGTCTTCAGAAATGAACAGAGCTCTCTCTCACATGAACGTGCATGTTCAGCGCCTGTTCAGGTCATGGTAGACCTTACTCAATCCCCTCTCATTTGGCCCCACTTCACAGTAGAAGCATCAGCCAAGGTTCTAAAGACTGTTGACATCTACTGGAAGCCTTAGGAAATGCAACATTACCAATATCACACTGTATCTTCAATAGGAGCTGAGTTGAAAATCGACCAACCTCAGATTTCCCACTTCCTGGTTGGATTTTTTCTCAGGTTTTTGCCTGCCATATGAGTTCTGTTATACTCACAGACATCATTCAAACAGTTTTAGAAACTTCAGAGTGTTTTCTATCCACATATACTAATAATATGCATATATTAGCAACTGGGACTGAGTAGCAGGGAGTTTACTCTGGGCACCTCTGGGCACCTTATTCCTCCAAGCTACTCAATACTGCCCCCAGCCATAAGAAGTTTTAAAGTGTACATTTTCCATCTGTCAGGTTTCCATCTAAATATTGTGAAACGTATGTGATTAAACATTAAACTATTTGTGAAAAGATGTAATGTGATGTTAACCTTCTAAATGAGAGTATGGATTTTCTTATAAAGATTAACTAGTCAGTGGCCATGTCCCCATGAGCACAGACATGACACGGCATCATGGAATCACCCTTTTCCCAGAAGAGTATAAAATCACTCATGACAAAATTTACATTCATGCCAAAGAGACCCACGGTAAGCCGGACATCTCGAATGGTTAAGACCACTCAAACCATAAGACTAGAAAACCATCCCACGTGGAGCATTGGCTACACGGCTAGAAATTGTTACACTGAGACTATCGATTCACTACAGAAGGGGCAAATTCTAGACGACACAAATTACTAGTCTGGAAATTACGTAAACCTAGAACAAGAATACTGACAACCGTCAAAGCATCTATATTACATTTTTGAATGGTAATCTGAAGTATCCATTCTAACCACCTACAACCACGAAAGACAGACAGTGACTTTTGGAGAACACAACCAGAGACTTTTCTGTCGACTCTCTCGAGCAGACTGACCGGATTCCAACAGAAAAGACAACAATGACATACGGGCGTAAATATGCATTGCAATTTATTTTCGAAAGAGTGGTCATTCAAGTAAAGTATTAACAATTCCTATGAGTGTAGTAATCCTCTATGTATGTCCCGCTCTTTCTCGGTCCCACCCCCTTCCCTTTGTCTACCATGCCGTCATATGGGCTTAGCCCACTAGGAACCTTTCCATCATTGTTAGTAACCAATATCTACTGTTGGTTTGTTATGTACTTCTATGATTGTTTAGTTAGTTTGTATGTTGCTGATTCATAATTTATGCTAGGGTTCGTGCAGATAACCAAGAATTTTACAACGTTCAGATGATAGACTGATAGAAGGTGAAGATGGCAGACGTTTTACGTGCCCCCAACCGATTGTTTTTTTTTCTCGTTTATTTGTGTTGTTTGTAACTTATTTTTTTTTACTTCTTTTGTACATAATGTTGCTGCTACCATCTCTTATGACCGAAAATAACTTCCTGACATCAGGACTGCGATTACCCATCACGGACTGGCAGAAAACTTTTTTCTTTTAACCTCTCTTGGGCACGTGAGACGGTAGCGTCCCACCTCTTCAACAGCCAGTGGAACTGCTGGGCGCCAAATTCAAATACAGAAATACTCATTATAAAAATTCAGAAAACAAAACATATTTTACATAGGTTTAAAGATTAACTTCTTGTGAATCCAACCACGGTGTCAGATTTAAAAAATGCTTTACGGCGAAAGCATACCTTACGATTATTTGAGAACATAGCCCACTAGAAAAATCATTACAAACAGTAACCAGCCAAGTAGAACAGTTACACAAGTCAGAAATAGAGATAAAATGAATCCCTTACCTTTGATGATCTTCATATGGTTGCACTCAGCAGACATTCATTTACTCAATAAATGTTCCTTTTGATCGATAAAGTCTCTTTATATCCGAAAACCTCCTTTTTGTTCGCGCGTTTTCTTCAGTAATCCACAGGCTCAAACGCAGTCAAAACAGGAAGACAAGAAAATCCAAATTATATCGGTAAAGTTCATAGAATCATGTCAAACAATGTTTATATTCAAACCTTAGGTTGTTTTTAGACGAAATAATCGATAATATTTCAACCGGACAATAACGTTGTCAATTAAAAAGGTAAACAAGAAACGCACTCTCTCGGTCGCGTGCATGAAAAAGCTCTGTGACACTTTAGGGTCCACTCATTCAGACTGTGCTTACTTCTTCATTTTTCAGAATACAAGCCTGAAACAAATTCTAAAGACTGTTGACATCTAGTGGAAGACATAGAAACTGCAATTTGAGTCCTACGTCAATGGATACTGTAATGGCATTGAATAGAAAACTACAAACCCGCCCAAAAAAACTACTTCCTGAATGGATTCTTCTCAGGTTTTCGCCTGCCAAATCAGTTCTGTTATACTCACAGACACGATTTTAACAGTTTTGGAAACTTTAGAGTGTTTTCTATCCAAATCTACCAGTTATATGCATATCATATCTTCTGGGCGCGAGAAGCAGGAAGTTTAATTTGGGCATGCATTTCATTCAAAATTCCGAATGCTGCCCCCTACCCTAGTGAAGTTAAAGAGTCTGACAATAACGATATATTGCTTTCTCGGGAACAGGCCCAGATCCCCATGATTTGCATGAAGAGGAGGCGGAGACAAAGGGGCCGGAGGGCGTAATGTCTGCTGAGAATTTGTAGGTGATCAAAATAAACCCCCACTTTATTCCATTCTGCTAGCAAACGTGCAATCTATGGACAATAAAATAGATGACCTACGAGGAAGATTAAACTACCAACGGGACATTCTAAACTGTAATATCTTATGCTTCATGGAGACATGGCTGAACGACAACACTATCAACATACAGCTGTCTGGTTATACGCTGCACCGGCAGGATAGAACAGAAGCGTCTGGTAAGACAAGGGGCAGTGGACTATGTATTTTTGTAAATAACAGCTGGTGCATGATATCTAAGGAAGTGTCGAGCTACTGCTTGCCTGAGGTAGAGTATCTCATGATAAACTGTAGACCACACTACCTACCTAGAGAGTATTCATCTGTATTTTTTTGTAGCTGTTTACATACCACCACTGTCAGAGATTGGCACTAAGACAGCATTGAATGAGCTGTATTCCGCCATAAGCAAACAAGAAAACGCTCACCCAGAGGTGGCGCTCTTAGTAGCTTAGTAGACTTTAATGCAGGGAAACTTAAATCCGTTTTACAAAATTTCTATCAGCATTTTAAATGTGCAACCAGAGGGAAAAATCTCTGGACCATCTTTAATCCACACACAGAGACGCATACAAAGCTCTCCCCCGCCCTCCTGGCAAATCTGACCATAATTCTATCCTTGTCACGTTCTGACCTTAGTTCCTTTGTTATGTCTTTATTTAAGTTTGGTCGGGGCGTGAGTTGGGGTGGGCATTCTATGTTGTTTTTTCTATGTTTTGTTCTATGGTTATATTTATTTGTGTTTGGCCTAGTATGGTTCCTAATCAGAGGCAGGTGTCAGTCGTTGTCTCTGATTGGGAGCCATATTTAGGTAGCCTGTTTTCTGTGTTTTGCTGTAGGTGGCATAGGAGTGTCTCTGTTTTTTGTATTGTCTGCTGTACAGTATATGTACCTGTGTAGTACATTATTTTTGGAGTGTTTACGCCTGTGATCGGCGTCACCATCGTTGTGCGCGGTATTGTACGGAATAAAGTGTTTTTTTCAGAATCCTCTGCTCTCTGCACCTGACTTCACACCCATCACTCTACGCACCGTTACAATCCTCCTGATTTCTGCTTACAAGCAAATATTTAAGCAGGAAGCACCAGTGACTAGATCAATACAAAAGTGGTCAGATGAAGCAGATGCTAAGCTACAGGACTGTTTTGCTACCACAGACTGGAATATGTTGCAGGATTCCTCCGATGGCATTGAGGAGTACACCACATCAGTATTTGGCTTCATCAATAAGTGCATCAATGACGTCATCCCCACGGTGACCGTACGTATATTCCCCAACCAGAAGCCATGGATTACAGGCAACATCCACACTGAGCTAAAGGCTAGAGCTGCCGCTTTCAAGGAGCGGGACTCTAACCCGGAAGCTTATAAGAAATCCCGCTATGCCCTCCGACGAACCATCAAACAGGCAAAGTGCCAATACAGGACTAAGATCGTATTACACCGGCTCTGACGCTCGTCGGATGTGGCAGGGCTTGCAAACCACTACTGACTACAAAGTGAAGCACAGCCGAGAGCTACCCAGTGACACGAGCCTACCAGATGAGCTAAACTACTTCTATGCTCGCTTTGAGGCAAATAACACTGAAACATGCGTGAGAGCACCAGCTGTTCTGGAAGACTGTGTGATCACGCTCTCCGCAGCCGATGTGAGTAAGACCTTTAAACAGGTCAACATTCACAAGGCCGCAGGGCCAGACGAATTACCAGGACGTGTACTGCGAGCATGAACAGACCAACTGGCAAGTGTCTTCACTGATATTTTCAACCTCTCCCTGTCTGAGTCTGTAATACCAACATGTTTTAACTTGTTATGGCTGCATCCCTTGTTCTCAATTTCTGCCTGAAGACATACCCTATTCTAACTGCCTGTAGCTCAGCCCCAGAGGCAAGGATATGCATATTCTTGGTATCATTTGAATGGAAACATTCTGGTGTTTGTGGAAATGTCAATTGAATGTAGGAGATTATAACACAGTAGATCTGGTGGAAGAAAAGAGAAAGAAAGAGCATACGTTTTCTGTTTTTTATTGTTGTAGCATCATCTTTCACATGTACTAGAATAGCCACACAGTCAGATAGGATGCTGGAGATCATTTTGATGGATAACACAAGAGGGCAACTGTAGGTGTGCAAAGTTTCAGACTGATAACTTCAGGAATGGGCGAGCTACATGACATTTAGCATGAAGTCACCCAGGTGTCCCACACAAGTTGCCCAAATGTACCCAAGTGGCTGAATTGGTGAAATGACCTATAACTATATACAACAGTACAAATAACTATATACAACATATCAAAAAGCAATTCTAACACACAAAAGTTTTTATAAAAATGTTTAAAAAATATATTATAAAAAATAAATAAATTAAAAACGGGGGTAGACCCTTTGGAAGTCCTCTACACAATATTTTGCTGCCTGTGCCATGTCCCATAGCAGTCTCTTTCTGATGTAAAGCAGAGGCAAACTGAACAAGTGGTGCAGGTGATGGGGGACTTCATGCGACACAGAACACAACGACGCCTCCATGCTTTGCCCTTTTGGCCCTGAGGCACAGTCATGCCTGCAGTAATGAACTGTGGCATATGAACACATATGTGTGTGTTTGCTGTTCTACTCCATTCCATTTGAATAAAATATGGAATATATATATATCTGACATACACATACATATACACACACACACACACACACCCAAACAAACAAACACACACAAAACACACACACACACACACACCCCAACAAACAAACAACACACACACACACACAGGTTATGGGTCGTACACATACATACACATAGACACACTATAGCCAATGTGTACTTTACACATTTCATCACACATTTCATTGCAAATTGCAAAAAAATATATATATTTTTGCAAAAAAAAAGTATATATATATTTATATTTCATAAAACGGCATTAGCACTTACCAGTGCAGAAGTACGTCCTGTCCTTGCAGAAACAACTCCTCAATGTTTGGATCATAACTGTGTTCACTCAAAGATTCCTCAAACAAAAAATCTGTCTCACTTTCCCGATCAATCTCTTCTATAATCTGGTGCAAATCTGTATACTTAGACTTGGACTTCGCTTTCTCTGATTTATTCGCCATGATGTCTTCAATGAAATCGTTGAAAAAACACTTTCCAAAATATTACTTTCCAAAACACTGCTGTGCGTAACTAGCGTGACTGCAACTAGTCTGTTGGTCAATGGCAAGAATGTTTTCGTTACGCGTGCGTTTACAAACAAGGGATGGTGGTCCAACCCATAACCATCACATACTGGCGTTTACCTCAGCTCATTGGCTATCTACCCAGCTACATTTCAAGAAGATCAGTGGTCATTGGGCAGAAATACAGTCAATCAACGAAGCTTCGCTAATATTATTGGTGCGCAATGAACTCATTGCTCGTTGTCTTCAAATCAGTTCACTTCGGGTCAATACTCCCCGCAAAAAAAACAATCAAGTTTGGCTGTGTTACAAACATCCAGAGGATTGCAATGGATCCAACCATGACTAGATAAACAATTGTTTAGTGTGTGTAATTATGTCGAATGTTCCTTAAAAAGTTCATAGAGATGGAAATCACGTCACAAACGGTTTACAAAATGTTTCGTTTTAGGCTATAAAAATGGATTTTATCAAAGAAAACGGCACTTCATTTGATCACTGGGACCCTCAGGAAGAGAAATAAGAGCAAGATATCAGAATGTAAGTCCTAATTTTACCTTCAGATGTGAATTTGTCAAAACTGTCATGGCGGAAAATGTTTGTTTTTGTTGATCGCTCTTCTCAAACAAAAGCATGGCATTTGTTCTCTGTAATAGCTATTTTAAATCGAAAAACGTAGTTTGATTACCAAGATTCTAATCTTTTGAAGGATGTAAGACACTTGCATTTTCAAGAATGTTTCATGTTACGACATTGTATTTTTAGTTAGTCACTCTGAAATTTCCCCTTGATGGAGATCCCTGTACGGGGATCGCAGCCATAATTAAGCAGACCCCCATAGTGCCTGTGCCCAAGAACACTAAGGTAACCTGCATAAACGACTACCGACCCATAGCACTCATGTCTGTAGACATGAAGTGCTTCAAAAGGCTGGTCATGGCCACATCAACATCATTATCCCAGAAACACTAGACCCACTCCAATTTGCATACCGCCCCAACAGATTCACAGATGATGCAGTCTCTATTGCACTCCACACTGCCCTTTCCCACCTGGACAAAAGGAACACCTATGTGAGAATGCTATTTATTGACTACAGCTCAGCGTTCAACACCATAGTGCCTTCAAACCTCATCAATAAGCTAAGGACCCTGGGACTAAACACCTCCCTCTGCAACTGGATCCTGGACGTCCGGACGGGCCGTCCCCAGGAGGTAAGGGTAGGTAACAACACATCCGCCATGCTGATCCTCGACACAGGGGCACCTCAGGGGTGCGTGCTCAGTCCCCTCCTGTACTCCCTGTTCACTCATGACTGCATGGCCAGGCACAACTCCAACACCATCATTAAGTTTTCCGATGAGACAACAGTGGTAGGCCTGATCACCGACAACGACGAGACAGCTTATAGGGAGGAGGTCAGATACCTGGCCGTGTGGTGCCAGGACAACAACCTCTCCCTCAACGTGATCATGATTGTGGAGATGATTGTGGACTACAGGAAAAAAAGGACCGAGCACGCCCCCATTCTCATCGACAGGGCTAGGCTACCAGGGCTAGGCTACCAGGGCTAGGCTACCTGGGTCTGCAGGTATTGGGTCAGTAACCGAAAGGTTGCTGGATTGAATCCCGAGCTGACAAGGTAAAAATATGTCGTTCTGTCCCTGAACAAGGCAGTTAAGCCACTGTTCCTAGGCTATCATTGTAAATAGGAATTTGTTCTTAACTGACTTGCCTTGTTAAAGAAAGGCTATGTAAAATATTTAAAAAAATAAAGAGCTACAGTGGAGCCGGTTGAGAGCTTCAAGTTCATAGTTGTACACATTACCAACAAACTAACATGGTCAAAGCACACCAAGACAGTCTTGAAGAGGGCACGAGAAAACCTATTCCCCCTCAGGAGATTTGGCATGGGTCCTCAGATCCTCAAAAAGTTCTACAGCTGCACCATCGAGAGCATCCTGACTGGTTGTATCACTGCCTGGTATAGCAACTGCTCGGTCTCCGACCGCAAGGCACTACAGAGGGTAGTGCGAATAGCCCAGTACATCACTTGGGCCAAGCTTCCTGCCATCCAGGACCTCTATACCAGACGGTGTCAGAGGAAAGCCCAAAATATTGTCAAATACTCCAGCCACCCTAGTCATAGACTGTTCTCTCTGCTACCGCACGGCAAGCGGTACCGGAGCGCCAAATCTAGGTCGAAGAGGCTTCTAAACAGCTTCTACCCCCAAGCCATAAGACTCCTGAACACTAATCAAATGACTACTCTGACTATTTGCATTGCCCACCCCCCCTTTTTTTTACACTGCTCTGTTGTTATCATCTATGCATATTCACTTTAATAACTCTACCTACATGTACATATTACCTCAACTAACCGGTGTCCCCACACATTGGGGACCGGTACCCCCCTGTATATAGTCTCGCTATTGTTATTTACTGCTGTTCTTTAATTACTTGTTACTTTTATTTCTTATTCTTATCTGTATTTTTTTTTACTGCATTGTTGGTTAGAGGCTCGTGAGTAAGGATTTCACTGTAAGGTCTACACCTGTTGTATTCGGCGCATGTGACTAATACGATTTGATTAATAATTGACTGCTACTGATATAAAAAATCTTCAGATCTTTAAGAGAGTTGATTCAGGAGATAACCGCTCTATATAAATTTATGCATCCGTGGTGCCCCAGGTTATTAATGTTTTAATCGTTGCATGGTTTAATTCAATCACGTAATCAATTAAACGTTAGGTAATCGATTTGATGAAATAGCAGGTCATATAATTTCATCACATTTTAAGGATAGTACAGACATGACACTGCCTTTGACTTGTCTTTTGCCTGCCCCCTGTGTCATGACTTGTGCCGAAGTCGGTCCCTCTCCTTGTTCGGGCGGCGTTCGGCAGTCGACGTCACCGGCCTTCTAGCCATCGCCGATCCACTTTTCATTTTCCATTTGTTTTGTCTTTGTCTTCCACACCTGGTTTCAATTCCCCAATTACCTGTTCATTATTTAACCACTGTTCCCCCATGTTGGTTTGTGAGTGATTGTTTCTATGTAGAAAGGGCCGTTATTGTGTGCTCTGTTTTTGTATTGCATTTATTATATGTTGAGTAAAATATGTTTATTTACTCATATCTGCTGTCCTGCGCCTGACTCCTATATACCAGCTACACACAGACTTCCTTACACCCTGTTTGGGTCAATAAACATCTGTGACTCTAGCTGTCTGCATCTGGGTCTTATCCTGAGTTCTGATCCTCATGAAGTGTGAAGGAGGAAAGATGTGAAAATCACAGGAGTATATGTAAAATAATGTTAAAAGAAAAGCTTGCTTATTTTATCCGGGAAAAATTCTTCAAGATCTGGCAAAGTGTCAATCAAGGGGAATCAATAAAAGGAACAGGTCTCAACAAAATTATATCTAGGTAGGATACAGTCGTTTTCAATCCATGAAGAAAAAGCTTTTTATTTATCTATTGGTGAAGACCTCTCCATAAGGGTAGCTTCACTGTTACATTTCCATAAACCTCAAGACAGGCTTTGTGTGAAGACACAAAGGTTGATTGATTGCCTTTATATTTTCTTCGTCATTATGCTACAAGTATTCCACATAATATATCAGGTAACCTTCAGTCGACTACGGGCAACAATAAACACTTGTCAAACGAGACAGAAATAATGTAGTGCCCTTTGCAGGAAGAAACACAAATTAGCAATTTCTCGCAAAATACATTGTATGTCTATTCAAATTCGGACGGGCCCCACATTTTGAATTATTGTCTGAATTATTTCATACATCTTGTTTTGTTCATCTTACCTTAACTTGATTGTCTTACCTTAACTCAATTGTCTTATCTTAACTTAATTAACTTGCCTTAACTGAATTATCTTAACTTAATTATCTTACCTTAAATCCATTCATCTGGGAGAATTTTCATGACCCTCCTTCGTATCGGATAATTAATGGTTTCCCTGTGTGTGTATGCGCGAGAGAGAGAGATAACAAGAACATTATGAGACTAGTATCACTGTCTAGAAGCAACCAACAATGATATTTTCTAAGGGGTAAGCGAGAGCCATTAGCAGCACATTGGTAGTGTGTGTTAAAGTCATGAACTAGATAATATTTCTGGAAAAAAGTGAAAATCCAAGAGACGTGTTATGTCGGTAGATGAAGTTTATATGGTCCTGGGCATCAGTTTGAGAAAACTTCGACGTCATCGTTAACATCATTCAATATTTCACAGAAACCATCCGTTTCGAAGGAACAAAACTTGTCTATCACACTAAGTTACAAGCAAGTCAGGTGAATGAGTAATGAAACGTTGGCTCTTTAAAAAGCTCCAATCAGATACACCACTCTCTACAGACTTAATTACCTTCTCCCCTCTCTCACTTTAGCAAAAGGCAGCATGTTTGTGCCTCCAAATCCATATTATGTAATCTCTGAGGTCACTCCCGAAACCCTGGCCAGAAAGTGAATTGTCTGTGAACCTCCCACCTAGACAAGGTTTCCTCCTCCTTCCTTTCCGCCTTCCTCACACTCGCTGAGTTCTAACAGCCAAGGTCTTATGGGTAAGAAAAGGTGAAGCGGGGGTGGCTGTTTGAAGCGCTGTTCATTTTTGTTGGAGGTGTCCAATTAGTTTGGTTTTCCCAGTCCCATAACGTTGAGTGATGGTGGGCCGAATGTGCAAAATGAAAGCCCAGGTATATGATGTAATGATGCATTTCCAAAATTGCATGTGACCCCAGCAAAAGACCCTGGCCACCTCGTTGAATGCAAATGGAAAAGCATGCCTAATTCTTCCACTCCATTTAGACTTAATTCTACACTGGAGAAAAAAATATTTGAACTGGAAATGATTAGAGCTCGTTTCTGTTACGGGTAAGATAAGAGGTGTCACACGGGGTAGTGACAGTCACCATAGTATAGCACTGTTTTTCCCCCAAAGCCACAGTGGCAATCGTGGCAAAAGTTCAGAAAGAATTCTAAATCAACACGTGACAGAAGCAGAAGCTTTCTAATTTCAGTGAAACACAATACAGTGAAAAAAGGGCCCTTTGTGGAGAGATTTCAATCATTTCCAGCCCAGCCCCTACCTGTGACACTGGCTTTCCTCTTGAGCCCAGAGGCATGTTACCAATCCCTGGAGGACATTGCTGGGTGCAAATGATATTCTCATCCTATCCTCAAGGCTACAGACGTGATACTATGGAGTCGCTGGTTGATGGATATCACCATATTTTTATCTTCATCTGGCTGTTTGATCTGAAACATCAAATAGTTATCTCTGCTTGCTGACCTCAAGACTACCTCAAACTGGTGATAATGCCCCTAACATGTATGCCAGGATAACATTATTCAGACACCTCAAATTTGACATCATATTGAGTAAATTCAACAATACGTTTTAGAATTGCTGTTCTTTTTCCATCTTCATCTGTTCTATGGGTGTACAGCAGAAGGAGAATGGGCAGAAGAGAATATAAACTTTCTCCATTACAAACAAACAGAACAGGCCGTGGTCCACCGGCTAAGGTTTACTCAAGAGAAGTGCCCAGCTCTCAGAGGCCTCATAGAGAAAAGCAAACACCAGCCTTTATCCCCCTATCATCCTTGCCTGGAGGAGGGAATACAATTGTTGTTTCGAGTTCCGAAGAGGCCTGCTGGATGCTTAGAGATCACAGGTCATGTTAGCACTATCCCGAGGTTTGAGCTGACATTTAAAACGTGGATTTGGCCAACATTTCTCTACGGTGTCTGTGGCTACCGGAAATTGGCTTAGATGAAAAGCAACTTTCCGATTCACACTCGCCAGAGCTTGGAAATGAGGTGAGCTTTGCGCCTTGAAGACTATGCCAATGTTGGGGCCCTTAGGGGCCTTGCCTCGGAATGTGGCCGAGCAAATGTGAAGGTAGGATGCCAGGCGCTATGGTGCTGTATCTACACGGTAGAGTGTATACTCTGTGGAGTATCTGCTGTATCTACACGGTAGAGTGTATACTCTGTGGAGTATCTGCTGTATCTACATGGTAGAGTTTATACTCTGTGGAGTATCTGCTGTATCTACATGGTAGAGTTTATACTCTGTGGAGTATCTGCTGTATCTACACGGTAGAGTGTATACTCTGTGGAGTATCTGCTGTATCTACACGGTAGAGTGTATACTCTGTGGAGTATCTGCTGTATCTACACGGTAGAGTGTATACTCTGTGGAGTATCTGCTGTATCTACACGGTAGAGTGTATACTCTGTGGAGTATCTGCTGTATCTCTACACGGTAGAGTGTATACTCTGTGGAGTATCTGCTGTATCTACACGGTAGAGTTTATACTCTGTGGAGTATCTGCTGTATCTACATGGTAGAGTTTATACTCTGTGGAGTATCTGCTGTATCTACACGGTTCAAGTGTATACTCTGTGGAGTATCTGCTGTATCTACACGGTAGAGTGTATACTCTGTGGAGTATCTGCTGTATCTACACGGTAGAGTGTATACTCTGTGGAGTATCTGCTGTATCTACACGGTAGAGTGTTTACTCTGTGGAGTATCTGCTGTATCTACACGGTAGAGTGTATACTCTGTGGAGTATCTGCTGTATCTCTACACGGTAGAGTTTATACTCTGTGGAGTATCTGCTGTATCTACACGGTAGAGTGTATACTCTGTGGAGTATCTGCTGTATCTACACGGTAGAGTGTATACTCTGTGGAGTATCTGCTGTATCTCTACACGGTAGAGTGTATACTCTGTGGAGTATCTGCTGTATCTACACGGTAGAGTGTATACTCTGTGGAGTATCTGAGCACTCCACACTGCACATACAGTCCTCCCATGATATACTGGCACAATCAAAATCCATGGGTAGAAGTAAAAACATGTCAAATGACGGCCTACCCCAGCCAAACCCTCCCCGAACCCGGACGACGCTGGGCCAATTGTGATATAGCCCAAGATCGAACCAGGGTCTGTAAAATAAGCCATGGGTTCAAAAATGTGCCTAATTACACAACGAAAGGAATGACTTAACTCCTAGGTGTGGTTATTACATCATGCTTGAGCAGAGGGTTTAAGATGGGAGTCAAATACCATCTATGGGAGGATGTTTGTACAAACCAAATAGTCAGTTAGTGAATTTGGGGTTATCACAGGGGCAGTGCCGTGCAGGGGTACCACTACAACTTTTACATTAATCAGGATACCAAACTAGCTTCTGAGAGATCTGATTAACGATTCACAAAAAAATGAAATCTGAGATAATAACGCAGAAGAACATAGAGAGAGTAAAGGATCTCTCGAGCAGTAGATGTCTGTGTGTCCTCTCTGGCTCATTATTCCCAAACTGTACCAGGGGCGTAATGGCCAAGCCAAAGAGGCATTGGCAGCACACCCAGAGAGAGGCAGCCTTCTGGACCATACTCAGACTGCAGAGAAAATAGATCTGAGACGCTTTTTTTCAAACTTCAACATCCCGGGATGCCATAGTCCCTGGGATGCCATAGTCCCTGGGATGCCATAGTCCCTGGGATGCCATAGTCCCTGGGATGCCATAGTCCCTGGGATGCCATAGTCCCTGGGATGCCATAGTCCCGGGATGCCATAGTCCCTGGGATGCCATAGTCCCTGGGATGCCATAGTCCCTGGGATGCCATAGTCCCTGGGATGCCATAGGCCCTGGGATGCCAAAGTCCCGGGATGCCATAGTCCCTGGGATGCCATTGTCCCTGGGATGCCATAGTCCCTGGGATGCCATAGTCCCTGGGATGCCATAGTCCCTGGGATGCCATAGTCCCTGGGATGCCATAGTCCCCGGGATGCCATAGTCCCTGGGATGCCATAGTCCCTGGGATGCCATAGTCCCTGGGATGCCATAGTCCCCGGGATGCCATAGTCCCTGGGATGCCATAGTCCCTGGGATGCCATAGTCCCCGGGATGCCATAGTCCCCGGGATGCCATAGTCCCTGGGATGCCATAGTCCCTGGGATGCCATAGTCCCTGGGATGCCATAGTCCCTGGGATGCCATAGTCCCTGGGATGCCATAGTCCCTGGGATGCCATAGTCCCTGGGATGCCATAGTCCCTGGGATGCCATAGTCCCTGGGATGCCATAGTCCCTGGGATGCCATAGTCCCTGGGATGCCATAGTCCCGGGATGCCATAGTCCCTGGGATGCCATAGTCCCTGGGATGCCATAGTCCCTGGGATGCCATAGTCCCTGGGATGCCATAGTCCCTGGGATGCCATAGTCCCTGGGATGCCATAGTCCCTGGGATGCCATAGTCCCTGGGATGCCATAGTCCCTGGGATGCCAAAGTCCATGGGATGCCATAGTCCCTGGGATGCCATAGTCCCTGGGATGCCATAGTCCCTGGGATGCCATAGTCCCGGGATGCCATAGTCCCTGGGATGCCATAGTCCCTGGGATGCCATAGTCCCTGGGATGCCATAGTCCCTGGGATGCCATAGTCCCTGGGATGCCATAGTCCCTGGGATGCCATAGTCCCTGGGATGCCATAGTCCCTGGGATGCCATAGTCCCTGGGATGCCATAGTCCCTGGGCGAAAGAAGTCTATCCTCGTAGAAGAAGATCTACGGCCCCGTAGCAGCAAATTGCAAGCTTTTCTTTTTTGGGAGACGAGAGGAGACCAGACGAGCAAAGACCAGACGAGAGGAGACGAGACGAGAGGAGACCAGACGAGAGGAGACCAGACGAGCAAAGACGAGACGAGAGGAGACCAGACGAGCAAAGACGAGACGAGAGGAGACCAGACGAGCAAAGACGAGACGAGAGGAGACCAGACGAGCAAAGACCAGACGAGAGGAGACGAGACGAGAGGAGACCAGACGAGAGGAGACCAGACGAGAGGAGACCAGACGAGAGGAGAGGAGACCAGACGAGCAAAGACGAGACGAGAGGAGACCAGACGAGCAAAGACGAGACGAGAGGAGACCAGACGAGCAAAGACGAGACGAGAGGAGGGCAAAGCCCACCTAGCTATAGTTACACACCACTGTGAGCTTATGGTGAAACACAGAGTATGTAGTGGACCACTGTACACTTATTGTGAATAAGAGAGTAGGTATTGGACCACTGTACACTTATTGTGAAACGGAGAGTAGGTAGTGGACCACTGTGAGCTTATTGTGAAACAGAGAGTAGGTAGTGGACCACTCTATGCTTATTGTGAAACAGAGAGTAGGTAGTGGACCACTCTATGCTTATTGTGAAACAGAGAGTAGGTAGTGGACCACTGTACACTTATTGTGAAACGGAGAGTAGGTAGTGGACCACTGTGAGCTTATTGTGAAACAGAGAGTAGGTAGTGGACCACTGTGAGCTTATTGTGAAACAGAGAGTAGGTAGTGGACCACTCTATGCTTATTGTGAAACAGAGAGTAGGTAGTGGACCACTGTGAGCTTATTGTGAAACAGAGAGTAGGTAGTGGACCACTCTATGCTTATTGTGAAACAGAGAGTAGGTAGTGGACCACTCTATGCTTATTGTGAAACAGAGAGTAGGTAGTGGACCACTCTATGCTTATTGTGAAACAGAGAGTAGGTAGTGGACCACTCTATGCTTATTGTGAAACAGAGAGTAGGTAGTGGACCACTGTGAGCTTATTGTGAAACAGAGAGTAGGTAGTGGACCATTCTATGCTTATTGTGAAACAGAGAGTAGGTAGTGGACCACTCTATGCTTATTGTGAAACAGAGAGTAGGTAGTGGACCACTGTGAGCTTATTGTGAAACAGAGAGTAGGTAGTGGACCAATCTATGCTTATTGTGAAACAGAGAGTAAGTAGTGGACCACTCTATGCTTATTGTGAAACAGAGAGTAGGTAGTGGACCACTGTGAGCTTATTGTAAAACAGAGAGTAGGTAGTGGACCACTCTATGCTTATTGTGAAACAGAGAGTGGGTAGTGGACCACTGTGAGTTTATGGTAAAACAGAGAGTAGGTAGTGGACCACTGTGAGCTTATTGTGAAACAGAGAGTAGGTAGGGGACCACTGTGAGCTTATTGTGAAACAGAGAGTAGGTAGTGGACCACTGTGAGCTTATTGTGAAACAGAGAGTAGGTAGTGGACCACTGTGCGCTTATTGTGAAACAGAGAGTAGGTAGTGGACCACTGTGAGCTTATGGTAAAACAGAGAGTAGGTAATGGACCACTGTGAGCTTATGGTAAAACAGAGAGTAGGTAGTGGACCACTGTGAGATTATTGTGAAACAGAGAGTAGGTAGTGGACCACTGTGAGCTTATTGTGAAACAGAGATTAGGTAGTGGACCACTGTGAGCTTATGGTAAAACAGAGAGTAGGTAGTGGACCACTGTGAGCTTATTGTGAAACAGAGAGTAGGTAGGGGACCACTGTGAGCTTATGGTAAAACAGAGAGTAGGTAGTGGACCACTGTGGGCTTATTGTGAAACAGAGAGTAGGTAGGGGACCACTGTGAGTTTATGGTAAAACAGAGAGTAGGTAGTGGACCACTGTGAGCTTATTGTGAAACAGAGAGTAGGTAGGGGACCAATGTGAGCTTATGGTAAAACAGAGAGTAGGTAGTGGACCACTGTGAGCTTATTGTGAAACAGAGAGTAGGTAGGGGACCACTGTGAGCTTATTGTGAAACAGAGAGAAGGTAGTGGACCACTCTATGCTTATTGTGAAACAGAGAGTAGGTAGTGGACCACTGTACACTTATTGTGAAACAGAGAGTAGGTAGTGGACCACTCTATGCTTATTGTGAAACAGAGAGTAGGTAGTGGACCACTCTATGCTTATTGTGAAACAGAGAGTAGGTAGTGGACCACTCTATGCTTATTGTGAAACAGAGAGTAGGTAGTGGACCACTGTGAGCTTATTGTGAAACAGAGAGTAGGTAGTGGACCAATCTATGCTTATTGTGAAACAGAGAGTAGGTAGTGGACCACTCTATGCTTATTGTGAAACAGAGAGTAGGTAGTGGACCACTGTGAGCTTATTGTAAAACAGAGAGTAGGTAGTGGACCACTCTATGCTTATTGTGAAACAGAGAGTGGGTAGTGGACCACTGTGAGTTTATGGTAAAACAGAGAGTAGGTAGTGGACCACTGTGAGCTTATTGTGAAACAGAGAGTAGGTAGGGGACCACTGTGAGCTTATTGTGAAACAGAGAGTAGGTAGTGGACCACTGTGAGCTTATTGTGAAACAGAGAGTAGGTAGTGGACCACTGTGCGCTTATTGTGAAACAGAGAGTAGGTAGTGGACCACTGTGAGCTTATGGTAAAACAGAGAGTAGGTAATGGACCACTGTGAGCTTATGGTAAAACAGAGAGTAGGTAGTGGACCACTGTGAGATTATTGTGAAACAGAGAGTAGGTAGTGGACCACTGTGAGCTTATTGTGAAACAGAGAGTAGGTAGGGGACCACTGTGAGCTTATGGTAAAACAGAGAGTAGGTAATGGACCACTGTGAGCTTATTGTGAAACAGAGAGTAGGTAGTGGACCACTGTGAGCTTATTGTGAAACAGAGATTAGGTAGTGGACCACTGTGAGCTTATGGTAAAACAGAGAGTAGGTAGTGGACCACTGTGAGCTTATTGTGAAACAGAGAGTAGGTAGGGGACCACTGTGAGCTTATGGTAAAACAGAGAGTAGGTAGTGGACCACTGTGGGCTTATTGTGAAACAGAGAGTAGGTAGGGGACCACTGTGAGTTTATGGTAAAACAGAGAGTAGGTAGTGGACCACTGTGAGCTTATTGTGAAACAGAGAGTAGGTAGGGGACCAATGTGAGCTTATGGTAAAACAGAGAGTAGGTAGTGGACCACTGTGAGCTTATTGTGAAACAGAGAGTAGGTAGGGGACCACTGTGAGCTTATTGTGAAACAGAGAGTAGGTAGTGGACCACTCTATGCTTATTGTGAAACAGAGAGTAGGTAGTGGACCACTGTACACTTATTGTGAAACAGAGAATAGGTAGTGGACCACTGTGAGCTTATTGTGAAACAGAGAGTAGGTAGTGGACCACTCTATGCTTATTGTGAAACAGAGAGTAGGTAGTGGACCACTCTATGGTTATTGTGAAACAGAGAGTAGGTAGGGGACCACTGTGAGCTTATTGTGAAACAGAGAGTAGGTAGGGGACCACTCTATGCTTATTGTGAAACAGAGAGTAGGTAGTGGACCACTCTATGGTTATTGTGAAACAGAGAGTAGGTAGTGGACCACTGTGAGCTTATTGTGAAACAGAGAGTAGGTAGTGGACCACTGTACACTTATTGTGAAACAGAGAGTAGGTAGTGGACCACTGTACACTTATTGTGAAACAGAGAGTAGGTAGGGGACCACTGTGAGCCTATTGTGAAACAGAGAGTAGGTAAGGGACCACTCTATGCTTATTGTGAAACAGAGAGTAGGTAGTGGACCACTGTGAGCTTATTGTGAAACAGAGAGTAGGTAGTGGACCACTCTCTGCTTATTGTGAAACAGAGAGTAGGTAGGGGACAACTCTATGCTTATTGTGAAACAGAGAGTAGGTAGTGGACCACTCTATGCTTATGGTAAAACAGAGAGTAGGTAGTGGACCACTGTGAGCTTATTGTAAAACAGAGAGTAGGTAGTGGACCACTGTGAGCTTATTGTGAAACAGAGAGTAGGTAGTGGACCACTGTGAGCTTATGGTAAAACAGAGAGTAGGTAATGGACCACTGTGAGCTTATTGTGAAACAGAGAGTAGGTAGGGGACCACTGTGAGCTTATGGTAAAACAGAGAGTAGGTAGGGGACCACTGTGAGCTTATTGTGAAACAGAGAGTAGGTAGTGGACCACTCTATGCTTATTGTGAAACAGAGAGTAGGTAGTGGACCACTGTACACTTATTGTGAAACAGAGAGTAGGTAGTGGACCACTCTATGCTTATTGTGAAACAGAGAGTAGGTAGTGGACCACTCTATGCTTATTGTGAAACAGAGAGTAGGTAGTGGACCACTGTGAGCTTATTGTGAAACAGAGAGTAGGTAGTGGACCATTCTATGCTTATTGTGAAACAGAGAGTAGGTAGTGGACCACTCTATGCTTATTGTGAAACAGAGAGTAGGTAGTGGACCACTGTGAGCTTATTGTGAAACAGAGAGTAGGTAGTGGACCAATCTATGCTTATTGTGAAACAGAGAGTAGGTAGTGGACCACTCTATGCTTATTGTGAAACAGAGAGGCGGTAGTGGACCACTGTGAGCTTATTGTAAAACAGAGAGTAGGTAGTGGACCACTCTATGCTTATTGTGAAACAGAGAGTGGGTAGTGGACCACTGTGAGTTTATGGTAAAACAGAGAGTAGGTAGTGGACCACTGTGAGCTTATTGTGAAACAGAGAGTAGGTAGGGGACCACTGTGAGCTTATTGTGAAACAGAGAGTAGGTAGTGGACCACTGTGAGCTTATTGTGAAACAGAGAGTAGGTAGTGGACCACTGTGCGCTTATTGTGAAACAGAGAGTAGGTAGTGGACCACTGTGAGCTTATGGTAAAACAGAGAGTAGGTAATGGACCACTGTGAGCTTATGGTAAAACAGAGAGTAGGTAGTGGACCACTGTGAGATTATTGTGAAACAGAGAGTAGGTAGTGGACCACTGTGAGCTTATTGTGAAACAGAGAGTAGGTAGGGGACCACTGTGAGCTTATGGTAAAACAGAGAGTAGGTAATGGACCACTGTGAGCTTATTGTGAAACAGAGAGTAGGTAGTGGACCACTGTGAGCTTATTGTGAAACAGAGATTAGGTAGTGGACCACTGTGAGCTTATGGTAAAACAGAGAGTAGGTAGTGGACCACTGTGAGCTTATTGTGAAACAGAGAGTAGGTAGGGGACCACTGTGAGCTTATGGTAAAACAGAGAGTAGGTAGTGGACCACTGTGGGCTTATTGTGAAACAGAGAGTAGGTAGGGGACCACTGTGAGTTTATGGTAAAACAGAGAGTAGGTAGTGGACCACTGTGAGCTTATTGTGAAACAGAGAGTAGGTAGGGGACCAATGTGAGCTTATGGTAAAACAGAGAGTAGGTAGTGGACCACTGTGAGCTTATTGTGAAACAGAGAGTAGGTAGGGGACCACTGTGAGCTTATTGTGAAACAGAGAGTAGGTAGTGGACCACTCTATGCTTATTGTGAAACAGAGAGTAGGTAGTGGACCACTGTACACTTATTGTGAAACAGAGAGTAGGTAGTGGACCACTGTGAGCTTATTGTGAAACAGAGAGTAGGTAGTGGACCACTCTATGCTTATTGTGAAACAGAGAGTAGGTAGTGGACCACTCTATGGTTATTGTGAAACAGAGAGTAGGTAGGGGACCACTGTGAGCTTATTGTGAAACAGAGAGTAGGTAGGGGACCACTCTATGCTTATTGTGAAACAGAGAGTAGGTAGTGGACCACTCTATGGTTATTGTGAAACAGAGAGTAGGTAGTGGACCACTGTGAGCTTATTGTGAAACAGAGAGTAGGTAGTGGACCACTGTACACTTATTGTGAAACAGAGAGTAGGTAGTGGACCACTGTACACTTATTGTGAAACAGAGAGTAGGTAGGGGACCACTGTGAGCCTATTGTGAAACAGAGAGTAGGTAGGGGACCACTCTATGCTTATTGTGAAACAGAGAGTAGGTAGTGGACCACTGTGAGCTTATTGTGAAACAGAGAGTAGGTAGTGGACCACTCTCTGCTTATTGTGAAACAGAGAGTAGGTAGGGGACAACTCTATGCTTATTGTGAAACAGAGAGTAGGTAGTGGACCACTCTATGCTTATGGTAAAACAGAGAGTAGGTAGTGGACCACTGTGAGCTTATTGTAAAACAGAGAGTAGGTAGTGGACCACTGTGAGCTTATTGTGAAACAGAGAGTAGGTAGTGGACCACTGTGAGCTTATGGTAAAACAGAGAGTAGGTAGTGGACCACTCTATGCTTATTGTGAAACAGAGAGTAGGTAGTGGACCACTCTATGCTTATGGTAAAACAGAGAGTAGGTAGTGGACCACTGTGAGCTTATTGTGAAACAGAGAGTAGGTAGGGGACCTCTGTGAGCTTATTGTGAAACGGAGAGTAGGTAGTGGACAACTGTGAGCTTATTGTGAAACAGAGAGTAGGTAGTGGACCACTCTCTGCTTATTGTGAAACAGAGAGTAGGTAGTGGACCACTCTATGCTTATTGTGAAACAGAGAGTAGGTAGTGGACCACTCTATGCTTATTGTGAAACAGAGAGTAGGTAGTGGACCACTCTATGGTTATTGTGAAACAGAGAGTAGGTAGTGGACCACTGTGAGCTTATTGTGAAACAGAGAGTAGGTAGTGGACCACTCTATGCTTATTGTGAAACAGAGAGTAGGTAGTGGACCACTCTATGCTTATTGTGAAACAGAGAGTAGGTAGTGGACCACTCTATGGTTATTGTGAAACAGAGAGTAGGTAGTGGACCACTCTATGGTTATTGTGAAACAGAGAGTAGGTAGTGGACCACTCTATGCTCATTGTGAAACAGAGAGTAGGTAGTGGACCACTGTGAGCTTATTGTGAAACAGTGAGTAGGTAGTGGACCACTCTATGCTTATTGTGAAACAGAGAGTAGGTAGTGGACCAATCTATGCTTATTGTGAAACAGAGAGTAGGTAGTGGACCACTCTATGCTTATTGTGAAACAGAGAGTAGGTAGTGGACCACTCTATGGTTATTGTGAAACAGAGAGTAGGTAGTGGACCACTCTATGCTTATTGTGAAACAGAGAGTAGGTAGTGGACCACTCTATGCTTATTGTGAAACAGAGAGTAGGTAGTGGACCACTCTATGCTCATTGTGAAACAGAGAGTAGGTCGTGGACCACTGTGAGCTTATTGTGAAACAGAGAGTAGGTAGTGGACCACTGTGAGCTTATTGTGAAACAGAGAGTAGGTAGTGGACCACTCTATGCTTATTGTGAAACAGAGAGTAGGTAGTGGACCACTCTATGCTCATTGTGAAACAGAGAGTAGGTAGTGGACCACTGTGAGCTTATTGTGAAAGATAGAGTAGGTAGTGGACCACTGTGAGCTTATTGTGAAACAGAGAGTAGGTAGTGGACCACTGTGAGCTTATTGTGAAACAGAGAGTAGGTAGTGGACCACTCTATGCTTATTGTGAAACAGAGAGTAGGTAGTGGACCACTCTATGGTTATTGTGAAACAGAGAGTAGGTAGTGGACCACTCTATGCTCATTGTGAAACAGAGAGTAGGTAGTGGACCACTGTGAGCTTATTGTGAAACAGTGAGTAGGTAGTGGACCACTCTATGCTTATTGTGAAACAGAGAGTAGGTAGTGGACCAATCTATGCTTATTGTGAAACAGAGAGTAGGTAGTGGACCACTCTATGCTTATTGTGAAACAGAGAGTAGGTAGTGGACCACTCTATGGTTATTGTGAAACAGAGAGTAGGTAGTGGACCACTCTATGCTTATTGTGAAACAGAGAGTAGGTAGTGGACCACTCTATGCTTATTGTGAAACAGAGAGTAGGTAGTGGACCACTCTATGCTCATTGTGAAACAGAGAGTAGGTCGTGGACCACTGTGAGCTTATTGTGAAACAGAGAGTAGGTAGTGGACCACTGTGAGCTTATTGTGAAACAGAGAGTAGGTAGTGGACCACTCTATGCTTATTGTGAAACAGAGAGTAGGTAGTGGACCACTCTATGCTCATTGTGAAACAGAGAGTAGGTAGTGGACCACTGTGAGCTTATTGTGAAAGATAGAGTAGGTAGTGGACCACTGTGAGCTTATTGTGAAACAGAGAGTAGGTAGTGGACCACTGTGAGCTTATTGTGAAACAGAGAGTAGGTAGTGGACCACTCTATGCTTATTGTGAAACAGAGAGTAGGTAGTGGACCACTCTATGGTTATTGTGAAACAGAGAGTAGGTAGTGGACCACTCTATGCTCATTGTGAAACAGAGAGTAGGTAGTGGACCACTGTGAGCTTATTGTGAAACAGTGAGTAGGTAGTGGACCACTCTATGCTTATTGTGAAACAGAGAGTAGGTAGTGGACCAATCTATGCTTATTGTGAAACAGAGAGTAGGTAGTGGACCACTCTATGCTTATTGTGAAACAGAGAGTAGGTAGTGGACCACTCTATGGTTATTGTGAAACAGAGAGTAGGTAGTGGACCACTCTATGCTTATTGTGAAACAGAGAGTAGGTAGTGGACCACTCTATGCTTATTGTGAAACAGAGAGTAGGTAGTGGACCACTCTATGCTCATTGTGAAACAGAGAGTAGGTCGTGGACCACTGTGAGCTTATTGTGAAACAGAGAGTAGGTAGTGGACCACTGTGAGCTTATTGTGAAACAGAGAGTAGGTAGTGGACCACTCTATGCTTATTGTGAAACAGAGAGTAGGTAGTGGACCACTCTATGCTCATTGTGAAACAGAGAGTAGGTAGTGGACCACTGTGAGCTTATTGTGAAAGATAGAGTAGGTAGTGGACCACTGTGAGCTTATTGTGAAACAGAGAGTAGGTAGTGGACCACTGTGAGCTTATTGTGAAACAGAGAGTAGGTAGTGGACCACTCTATGCTTATTGTGAAACAGAGAGTAGGTAGTGGACCACTCTATGGTTATTGTGAAACAGAGAGTAGGTAGTGGACCACTCTATGCTTATTGTGAAACAGAGAGTAGGTAGTGGACCACTCTATGCTTATTGTGAAACAGAGAGTAGGTAGTGGACCACTCTATGGTTATTGTGAAACAGAGAGTAGGTAGTGGACCACTCTATGCTTATTGTGAAACAGAGAGTAGGTAGTGGACCACTCTATGCTTATTGTGAAACAGAGAGTAGGTAGTGGACCACTCTATGCTTATTGTGAAACAGAGAGTAGGTAGTGGACCACTCTATGCTTATTGTGAAACAGAGAGTAGGTAGTGGACCACTGTGAGCTTATTGTGAAACAGAGAGTAGGTAGTGGACCACTCTATGCTCATTGTGAAACAGAGAGTAGGTAGTGGACCACTCTATGCTTATTGTGAAACAGAGAGTAGGTAGTGGACCACTCTATGCTTATTGTGAAACAGAGAGTAGGTAGTGGACCACTCTATGCTTATTGTGAAACAGAGAGTAGGTAGTGGACCACTGTGAGCTTATTGTGAAACAGAGAGTAGGTAGTGGACCACTGTGAACTTATGGTAAAACAGAGAGTAGGTAGTGGACCACTCTATGCTCATTGTGAAACAGAGAGTAGGTAGTGGACCACTCTATGCTTATTGTGAAACAGAGAGTAGGTAGTGGACCACTCTATGGTTATTGTGAAACAGAGAGTAGGTAGTGGACCACTCTATGCTTATTGTGAAACAGAGAGTATGTAGTGGACCACTCTATGGTTATTGTGAAACAGAGAGTAGGTAGTGGACCACTCTATGGTTATTGTGAAACAGAGAGTAGGTAGTGGACCACTGTGAGCTTATTGTGAAACAGAGAGTAGGTAGTGGACCACTGTGAGCTTATTGTGAAACAGAGAGTAGGTAGTGGACCACTGTGAGCTTATTGTGAAACAGAGAGTAGGTAGTGGACCACTCTATGGTTATTGTGAAACAGAGAGTAGGTAGTGGACCACTCTATGCTTATTGTGAAACAGAGAGTAGGTAGTGGACCATTCTATGCTTATGGTAAAACAGAGAGTAGGTAGTGGACCACTGTGAGCTTATTGTGAAAGAGAGAGTAGGTAGTGGACCACTCTATGCTTATTGTGAAACAGAGAGTAGGTAGTGGACCATTCTATGCTTATTGTGAAACAGAGAGTAGGTAGTGGACCACTGAGAGCTTATTGTGAAACAGAGAGTAGGTAGTGGACCACTGTGAGCTTATTGTGAAACAGAGAGTAGGTAGTGGACCACTCTATGGTTATTGTGAAACAGAGAGTAGGTAGTGGACCACTCTATGCTTATTGTGAAACAGAGAGTAGGTAGTGGACCATTCTATGCTTATGGTAAAACAGAGAGTAGGTAGTGGACCACTGTGAGCTTATTGTGAAAGAGAGAGTAGGTAGTGGACCACTCTATGCTTATTGTGAAACAGAGAGTAGGTAGTGGACCATTCTATGCTTATTGTGAAACAGAGAGTAGGTAGTGGACCACTGTGAGCTTATTGTGAAACAGAGAGTAGGTAGGGTACCACTGTGAGCTTATTGTGAAACAGAGAGTAGGTAGTGGACCACTGTGAGCTTATTGTGAAACAGAGAGTAGGTAGGGGACCACTGTGAGCTTATTGTGAAACAGAGTGTAGGTAGTGGACCACTGTGAGCTTATTGTGAAACAGAGAGTAGGTAGTGGACCACTGTGAGCTTATTGTGAAACAGAGAGTAGGTAGTGGACCACTCTATGCTTATTGTGAAACAGAGAGTAGGTAGTGGACCACTCTATGCTTATTGTGAAACAGAGAGTAGGTAGTGGACCACTCTATGCTCATTGTGAAACAGAGAGTAGGTCGTGGACCACTGTGAGCTTATTGTGAAACAGAGAGTAGGTAGTGGACCACTGTGAGCTTATTGTGAAACAGAGAGTAGGTAGTGGACCACTCTATGCTTATTGTGAAACAGAGAGTAGGTAGTGGACCACTCTATGCTCATTGTGAAACAGAGAGTAGGTAGTGGACCACTGTGAGCTTATTGTGAAAGATAGAGTAGGTAGTGGACCACTGTGAGCTTATTGTGAAACAGAGAGTAGGTAGTGGACCACTGTGAGCTTATTGTGAAACAGAGAGTAGGTAGTGGACCACTCTATGCTTATTGTGAAACAGAGAGTAGGTAGTGGACCACTCTATGGTTATTGTGAAACAGAGAGTAGGTAGTGGACCACTCTATGCTCATTGTGAAACAGAGAGTAGGTAGTGGACCACTGTGAGCTTATTGTGAAACAGTGAGTAGGTAGTGGACCACTCTATGCTTATTGTGAAACAGAGAGTAGGTAGTGGACCAATCTATGCTTATTGTGAAACAGAGAGTAGGTAGTGGACCACTCTATGCTTATTGTGAAACAGAGAGTAGGTAGTGGACCACTCTATGGTTATTGTGAAACAGAGAGTAGGTAGTGGACCACTCTATGCTTATTGTGAAACAGAGAGTAGGTAGTGGACCACTCTATGCTTATTGTGAAACAGAGAGTAGGTAGTGGACCACTCTATGCTCATTGTGAAACAGAGAGTAGGTCGTGGACCACTGTGAGCTTATTGTGAAACAGAGAGTAGGTAGTGGACCACTGTGAGCTTATTGTGAAACAGAGAGTAGGTAGTGGACCACTCTATGCTTATTGTGAAACAGAGAGTAGGTAGTGGACCACTCTATGCTCATTGTGAAACAGAGAGTAGGTAGTGGACCACTGTGAGCTTATTGTGAAAGATAGAGTAGGTAGTGGACCACTGTGAGCTTATTGTGAAACAGAGAGTAGGTAGTGGACCACTGTGAGCTTATTGTGAAACAGAGAGTAGGTAGTGGACCACTCTATGCTTATTGTGAAACAGAGAGTAGGTAGTGGACCACTCTATGGTTATTGTGAAACAGAGAGTAGGTAGTGGACCACTCTATGCTTATTGTGAAACAGAGAGTAGGTAGTGGACCACTCTATGCTTATTGTGAAACAGAGAGTAGGTAGTGGACCACTCTATGGTTATTGTGAAACAGAGAGTAGGTAGTGGACCACTCTATGCTTATTGTGAAACAGAGAGTAGGTAGTGGACCACTCTATGCTTATTGTGAAACAGAGAGTAGGTAGTGGACCACTCTATGCTTATTGTGAAACAGAGAGTAGGTAGTGGACCACTGTGAGCTTATTGTGAAACAGAGAGTAGGTAGTGGACCACTCTATGCTCATTGTGAAACAGAGAGTAGGTAGTGGACCACTCTATGCTTATTGTGAAACAGAGAGTAGGTAGTGGACCACTCTATGCTTATTGTGAAACAGAGAGTAGGTAGTGGACCACTCTATGCTTATTGTGAAACAGAGAGTAGGTAGTGGACCACTGTGAGCTTATTGTGAAACAGAGAGTAGGTAGTGGACCACTGTGAACTTATGGTAAAACAGAGAGTAGGTAGTGGACCACTCTATGCTCATTGTGAAACAGAGAGTAGGTAGTGGACCACTCTATGCTTATTGTGAAACAGAGAGTAGGTAGTGGACCACTCTATGGTTATTGTGAAACAGAGAGTAGGTAGTGGACCACTCTATGCTTATTGTGAAACAGAGAGTATGTAGTGGACCACTCTATGGTTATTGTGAAACAGAGAGTAGGTAGTGGACCACTCTATGGTTATTGTGAAACAGAGAGTAGGTAGTGGACCACTGTGAGCTTATTGTGAAACAGAGAGTAGGTAGTGGACCACTGTGAGCTTATTGTGAAACAGAGAGTAGGTAGTGGACCACTGTGAGCTTATTGTGAAACAGAGAGTAGGTAGTGGACCACTCTATGGTTATTGTGAAACAGAGAGTAGGTAGTGGACCACTCTATGCTTATTGTGAAACAGAGAGTAGGTAGTGGACCATTCTATGCTTATGGTAAAACAGAGAGTAGGTAGTGGACCACTGTGAGCTTATTGTGAAACAGAGAGTAGGTAGTGGACCATTCTATGCTTATTGTGAAACAGAGAGTAGGTAGTGGACCACTGTGAGCTTATTGTGAAACAGAGAGTAGGTAGTGGACCACTGTGAGCTTATTGTGAAACAGAGAGTAGGTAGTGGACCACTCTATGGTTATTGTGAAACAGAGAGTAGGTAGTGGACCACTCTATGCTTATTGTGAAACAGAGAGTAGGTAGTGGACCATTCTATGCTTATGGTAAAACAGAGAGTAGGTAGTGGACCACTGTGAGCTTATTGTGAAATAGAGAGTAGGTAGTGGACCACTCTATGCTTATTGTGAAACAGAGAGTAGGTAGTGGACCATTCTATGCTTATTGTGAAACAGAGAGTAGGTAGTGGACCACTGTGAGCTTATTGTGAAACAGAGAGTAGGTAGGGTACCACTGTGAGCTTATTGTGAAACAGAGAGTAGGTAGTGGACCACTGTGAGCTTATTGTGAAACAGAGAGTAGGTAGGGGACCACTGTGAGCTTATTGTGAAACAGAGTGTAGGTAGTGGACCACTGTGAGCTTATTGTGAAACAGAGAGTAGGTAGTGGACCACTCTATGCTCATTGTGAAACAGAGAGTAGGTAGTGGACCACTGTGAGCTTATTGTGAAACAGAGAGTAGGTAGTGGACCACTCCATGCTTATTGTGAAACAGAGAGTAGGTAGTGGACCACTCTATGCTTATTGTGAAACAGAGAGTAGGTAGTGGACCACTCTATGCTTATTGTGAAACAGAGAGTAGGTATTGGACCACTGTGAGCTTATTGTGAAACAGAGAGTAGGTAGTGGACCACTCTATGGTTATTGTGAAACAGAGAGTAGGTAGTGGACCACTCTATGCTTATTGTGAAACAGAGAGTAGGTAGTGGACCACTCTATGGTTATTGTGAAACAGAGAGTAGGTAGTGGACCACTGTACACTTATTGTGAAAAAGAGAGTAGGTAGTGGACCACTCTATGGTTATTGTGAAACAGAGAGTAGGTAGTGGACCACTCTATGGTTATTGTGAAACAGAGAGTAGGTAGTGGACCACTCTATGCTTATTGTGAAAGAGAGAATAGGTAGTGGACCACTCTATGCTTATTGTGAAACAGAGAGTAGGTAGTGGACCACTCTATGCTTAATGTGAAACAGAGAGTAGGTAGTGGACCACTGTGAGCTTATTGTGAAACAGAGAGTAGGTAGTGGACCACTCTATGCTTATTGTGAAACAGAGAGTAGGTAGTGGACCACTGTGAGCTTATTGTGAAACAGAGAGTAGGTAGTGGACCACTCTATGCTTATTGTGAAACAGAGAGTAGGTAGGGGACCACTGTGAGCTTATGGTAAAACAGAGAGTAGGTAGTGGACCACTCTATGGTTTTGTGAAACAGAGAGTAGGTAGTGGACCACTCTATGCTTATTGTGAAACAGAGAGTAGGTAGTGGACCACTCTATGGTTATTGTGAAACAGAGAGTAGGTAGTGGACCACTCTATGCTTATTGTGAAACAGAGAGTAGGTAGTGGACCACTCTATGCTCATTGTGAAACAGAGAGTAGGTAGTGGACCACTGTGAGCTTATTGTGAAACAGTGAGTAGGTAGTGGACCACTCTATGCTTATTGTGAAACAGAGAGTAGGTAGTGGACCAATCTATGCTTATTGTGAAACAGAGAGTAGGTAGTGGACCACTCTATGCTTATTGTGAAACAGAGAGTAGGTAGTGGACCACTCTATGGTTATTGTGGAACAGAGAGTAGGTAGTGGACCACTCTATGCTTATTGTGAAACAGAGAGTAGGTAGTGGACCACTCTATGCTTATTATGAAACAGAGAGTAGGTAGTGGACCACTCTATGCTCATTGTGAAACAGAGAGTAGGTCGTGGACCACTGTGAGCTTATTGTGAAACAGAGAGTAGGTAGTGGACCACTGTGAGCTTATTGTGAAACAGAGAGTAGGTAGTGGACCACTCTATGCTTATTGTGAAACAGAGAGTAGGTAGTGGACCACTCTATGCTCATTGTGAAACAGAGAGTAGGTAGTGGACCACTGTGAGCTTATTGTGAAAGATAGAGTAGGTAGTGGACCACTGTGAGCTTATTGTGAAACAGAGAGTAGGTAGTGGACCACTGTGAGCTTATTGTGAAACAGAGAGTAGGTAGTGGACCACTCTATGCTTATTGTGAAACAGAGAGTAGGTAGTGGACCACTCTATGGTTATTGTGAAACAGAGAGTAGGTAGTGGACCACTCTATGCTCATTGTGAAACAGAGAGTAGGTAGTGGACCACTGTGAGCTTATTGTGAAACAGTGAGTAGGTAGTGGACCACTCTATGCTTATTGTGAAACAGAGAGTAGGTAGTGGACCAATCTATGCTTATTGTGAAACAGAGAGTAGGTAGTGGACCACTCTATGCTTATTGTGAAACAGAGAGTAGGTAGTGGACCACTCTATGGTTATTGTGAAACAGAGAGTAGGTAGTGGACCACTCTATGCTTATTGTGAAACAGAGAGTAGGTAGTGGACCACTCTATGCTCATTGTGAAACAGAGAGTAGGTCGTGGACCACTGTGAGCTTATTGTGAAACAGAGAGTAGGTAGTGGACCACTGTGAGCTTATTGTGAAACAGAGAGTAGGTAGTGGACCACTCTATGCTTATTGTGAAACAGAGAGTAGGTAGTGGACCACTCTATGCTCATTGTGAAACAGAGAGTAGGTAGTGGACCACTGTGAGCTTATTGTGAAAGATAGAGTAGGTAGTGGACCACTGTGAGCTTATTGTGAAACAGAGAGTAGGTAGTGGACCACTGTGAGCTTATTGTGAAACAGAGAGTAGGTAGTGGACCACTCTATGCTTATTGTGAAACAGAGAGTAGGTAGTGGACCACTCTATGGTTATTGTGAAACAGAGAGTAGGTAGTGGACCACTCTATGCTTATTGTGAAACAGAGAGTAGGTAGTGGACCACTCTATGCTTATTGTGAAACAGAGAGTAGGTAGTGGACCACTCTATGGTTATTGTGAAACAGAGAGTAGGTAGTGGACCACTCTATGCTTATTGTGAAACAGAGAGTAGGTAGTGGACCACTCTATGCTTATTGTGAAACAGAGAGTAGGTAGTGGACCACTCTATGCTTATTGTGAAACAGAGAGTAGGTAGTGGACCACTGTGAGCTTATTGTGAAACAGAGAGTAGGTAGTGGACCACTCTATGCTCATTGTGAAACAGAGAGTAGGTAGTGGACCACTCTATGCTTATTGTGAAACAGAGAGTAGGTAGTGGACCACTCTATGCTTATTGTGAAACAGAGAGTAGGTAGTGGACCACTCTATGCTTATTGTGAAACAGAGAGTAGGTAGTGGACCACTGTGAGCTTATTGTGAAACAGAGAGTAAGTAGTGGACCACTGTGAACTTATGGTAAAACAGAGAGTAGGTAGTGGACCACTCTATGCTCATTGTGAAACAGAGAGTAGGTAGTGGACCACTCTATGCTTATTGTGAAACAGAGAGTAGGTAGTGGACCACTCTATGGTTATTGTGAAACAGAGAGTAGGTAGTGGACCACTCTATGCTTATTGTGAAACAGAGAGTATGTAGTGGACCACTCTATGGTTATTGTGAAACAGAGAGTAGGTAGTGGACCACTCTATGGTTATTGTGAAACAGAGAGTAGGTAGTGGACCACTGTGAGCTTATTGTGAAACAGAGAGTAGGTAGTGGACCACTGTGAGCTTATTGTGAAACAGAGAGTAGGTAGTGGACCACTGTGAGCTTATTGTGAAACAGAGAGTAGGTAGTGGACCACTCTATGGTTATTGTGAAACAGAGAGTAGGTAGTGGACCACTCTATGCTTATTGTGAAACAGAGAGTAGGTAGTGGACCATTCTATGCTTATGGTAAAACAGAGAGTAGGTAGTGGACCACTGTGAGCTTATTGTGAAAGAGAGAGTAGGTAGTGGACCACTCTATGCTTATTGTGAAACAGAGAGTAGGTAGTGGACCATTCTATGCTTATTGTGAAACAGAGAGTAGGTAGTGGACCACTGTGAGCTTATTGTGAAACAGAGAGTAGGTAGTGGACCACTGTGAGCTTATTGTGAAACAGAGAGTAGGTAGTGGACCACTCTATGGTTATTGTGAAACAGAGAGTAGGTAGTGGACCACTCTATGCTTATTGTGAAACAGAGAGTAGGTAGTGGACCATTCTATGCTTATGGTAAAACAGAGAGTAGGTAGTGGACCACTGTGAGCTTATTGTGAAAGAGAGAGTAGGTAGTGGACCACTCTATGCTTATTGTGAAACAGAGAGTAGGTAGTGGACCATTCTATGCTTATTGTGAAACAGAGAGTAGGTAGTGGACCACTGTGAGCTTATTGTGAAACAGAGAGTAGGTAGGGTACCACTGTGAGCTTATTGTGAAACAGAGAGTAGGTAGTGGACCACTGTGAGCTTATTGTGAAACAGAGAGTAGGTAGGGGACCACTGTGAGCTTATTGTGAAACAGAGTGTAGGTAGTGGACCACTGTGAGCTTATTGTGAAACAGAGAGTAGGTAGTGGACCACTCTATGCTCATTGTGAAACAGAGAGTAGGTAGTGGACCACTGTGAGCTTATTGTGAAACAGAGAGTAGGTAGTGGACCACTCCATGCTTATTGTGAAACAGAGAGTAGGTAGTGGACCACTCTATGCTTATTGTGAAACAGAGAGTAGGTAGTGGACCACTCTATGCTTATTGTGAAACAGAGAGTAGGTATTGGACAACTGTGAGCTTATTGTGAAACAGAGAGTAGGTAGTGGACCACTCTATGGTTATTGTGAAACAGAGAGTAGGTAGTGGACCACTCTATGCTTATTGTGAAACAGAGAGTAGGTAGTGGACCACTCTATGGTTATTGTGAAACAGAGAGTAGGTAGTGGACCACTGTACACTTATTGTGAAAAAGAGAGTAGGTAGTGGACCACTCTATGGTTATTGTGAAACAGAGAGTAGGTAGTGGACCACTCTATGGTTATTGTGAAACAGAGAGTAGGTAGTGGACCACTCTATGCTTATTGTGAAAGAGAGAATAGGTAGTGGACCACTCTATGCTTATTGTGAAACAGAGAGTAGGTAGTGGACCACTCTATGCTTAATGTGAAACAGAGAGTAGGTAGTGGACCACTGTGAGCTTATTGTGAAACAGAGAGTAGGTAGTGGACCACTCTATGCTTATTGTGAAACAGAGAGTAGGTAGGGGACCACTGTGAGCTTATGGTAAAACAGAGAGTAGGTAGTGGACCACTCTATGGTTTTGTGAAACAGAGAGTAGGTAGTGGACCACTCTATGCTTATTGTGAAACAGAGAGTAGGTAGTGGACCACTCTATGGTTATTGTGAAACAGAGAGTAGGTAGTGGACCACTCTATGCTTATTGTGAAACAGAGAGTAGGTAGTGGACCACTCTATGCTCATTGTGAAACAGAGAGTAGGTAGTGGACCACTCTATGCTTATTGTGAAACAGAGAGTAGGTAGTGGACCACTCTATGGTTATTGTGAAACAGAGAGTAGGTAGTGGACCACTCTATGGTTATTGTGAAACAGAGAGTAGGTAGTGGACCACTCTATGCTTATTGTGAAACAGAGAGTAGGTAGTGGACCACTGTGAGCTTATTGTGAAACAGAGAGTAGGTAGTGGACCACTGTGAGCTTATTGTGAAACAGAGAGTAGGTAGTGGACCACTGTGAGCTTATGGTAAAACAGAGAGTAGGTAGTGGACCACTCTATGGTTATTGTGAAACAGAGAGTAGGTAGTGGACCACTCTATGCTTATTGTGAAACAGAGAGTAGGTAGTGGACCACTGTGAGCTTATTGTGAAACAGAGAGTAGGTAGTGGACCACTGTGAGCTTATTGTGAAACAGAGAGTAGGTAGTGGACCACTGTGAGCTTATTCTGAAACAGAGAGTAGGTAGTGGACCACTGTGAGCTTATTGTGAAACAGAGAGTAGGTAGTGGACCACTCTATGCTTATTGTGAAACAGAGAGTAGGTAGTGGACCACTCTATGCTTATTGTGAAACAGAGAGTAGGTAGTGGACCACTGTGAGCTTATTGTGAAACAGAGAGTAGGTAGTGGACCACTGTGAGCTTATTCTGAAACAGAGAGTAGGTAGTGGACCACTGTGAGCTTATTGTGAAACATAGAGTAGGTAGTGGACCACTGTGAGCTTATTGTGAAACAGAGAGTAGGTAGTGGACCACTCTATGGTTATTGTGAAACAGAGAATAGGTAGTGGACCACTGTGAGCTTATTGTGAAACAGAGAGTAGGTAGGGGACCACTCTATGCTTATTGTGAAACAGAGAGTAGGTAGTGGACCACTCTATGGTTATTGTGAAACAGAGAGTAGGTAGTGGACCACTGTGAGCTTATTGTGAAACAGAGAGTAGGTAGTGGACCACTCTATGCTTATTGTGAAAGAGAGAGTAGGTAGTGGACCACTCTATGGTTATTGTGAAACAGAGAGTAGGTAGTGGACCACTCTATGCTTATTGTGAAAGAGAGAGTAGGTAGTGGACCACTGTGAGCTTATTGTGAAACAGAGAGTAGGTAGTGGACCACTCTATGCTTATTGTGAAACAGAGAGTAGGTAGTGGACCACTGTGAGCTTATTGTGAAACAGAGAGTAGGTAGTGGACCACTCTATGCTTATTGTGAAACAGAGAGTAGGTAAATCAAATCAAATTTATTAGTCACATACACATGGTTAGCAGATGTTAATGCGAGTGTAGCGAAATGCTTGTGCTTCTAGTTCCGACAATGCAGTAATAACCAACAAGTAATCTAACCTAACAATTCCACAACTACTACCTTATACACACACACAAGTGTAAAGGGATAAAGAATATGTACATAAAGATATATGAATGAGTGGTGGTACAGAACGGCATGGCAAGATGCAGTAGATGGTATAGAGTACGGTATATACATATGAGATGAGTACTGTAGGGTATGTAAACATAAAGTGGCATAGTTTAAAGTGGCTAGTGGTACATGTATTACATAAAGATGGCAAGATGCAGTAGATGATATAGAGTACAGTATATACATATGAGATGGGTAATGTAGGGTATGTAAACATTATATTAAGTGGCATTGTTTAAAGTGGCTAGTGGTACATTTTTACATAATTTCCATCAATTCCCATTTTTAAAGTGGCTGGAGTTGAGTCAGTATGTTGGCAGCGGCCGCTAAATGTTAGTGGTGGCTGTTTAACAGTCTGATGGCCTTGAGATAGAAGCTGTTTTTCAGTCTCTCGGTCCCTGCTTTGATGCACCTGTACTGACCTCGCCTTCTGGATGATAGCGGGGTGAACAGGCAGTGGCTTGGGTGGTTGTTGTCCTTGATGATCTTTATGGCCTTCCTGTGACATCGGGTGGTGTAGGTGTCCTGGAGGGCAGGTAGTTTGCCCCCGGTGATGCGTTCTGCAGACCTCACTACCCTCTGGAGAGCCTTACGGTTGTGGGCGGAGCAGTTGCCGTACCAGGCGGTGATACAGCCCGACAGGATGCTCTCGATTGTGCATCTGTAGAAGTTTGTGAGTGCTTTTGGTGACAAGCCGAATTTCTTCAGCCTCCTGAGGTTGAAGAGGCGCTGCTGCGCCTTCTTCACAACGCTTTCTGTGTGGGTGGACCAATTCAGTTTGTCCGTGATGTGTACACCGAGGAACTTAAAACTTTCCACCTTCTCCACTACTGACCCGTCGATGTGGATAGGGGGGTGCTCCCTCTGCTGTTTCCTGAAGTCCACAATCATCTCCTTTGTTTTGTTGACGTTGAGTGTGAGGTTATTTTCCTGACACCACACTCCGAGGGCCCTCACCTCCTCCCTGTAGGCCGTCTCGTCGTTGTTGGTAATCAAGCCTACCACTGTAGTGTCATCCGCAAACTTGATGATTGAGTTGGAGGCGTGCATGGCCACGCAGTCGTGGGTGAACAGGGAGTACAGGAGAGGGCTCAGAACGCACCCTTGTGGGGCCCCAGTGTTGAGGATCAGCGGGGTGGAGATGTTGTTACCTACCCTCACCACCTGGGGGCGGCCCGTCAGGAAGTCCAGGACACAGTTGCACAGGGCGGGGTCGAGACCCAGGGTCTCGAGCTTGATGACGAGTTTGGAGGGTACTATGGTGTTAAATGCTGAGCTGTAATCGATGAACAGCATTCTCACATGGGTATTCCTCTTGTCCAGATGGGTTAGGGCAGTGTGCAGTGTGGTTGCGATTGCGTCGTCTGTGGACCTATTGGGTCGGTAAGCAAATTGGAGTGGGTCTAGGGTGTCCGGTAGGGTGGAGGTGATATGGTCCTTGACTAGTCTCTCAAAGCACTTCATGATGACGGAAGTGAGTGCTACGGGGCGGTAGTCGTTTAGCTCAGTTACCTTAGCTTTCTTGGGAACAGGAACAATGGTGGCCCTCTTGAAGCATGTGGGAACAGCAGACTGGGATAAGGATTGATTGAATATGTCCGTAAACACACCAGCCAGCTGGTCTGCGCATGCTCTGAGGACGCGGCTGGGAATGCCGTCTGGGCCTGCAGCCTTGCGAGGGTTAACACGTTTAAATGTTTTACTCACCTCGGCTGCAGTGAAGGAGAGCCCGCAGGTTTTGGTAGGGGGCCGTGTCAGTGGCACTGTATTGTCCTCAAAGCGGGCAAAAAAGTTGTTTAGCCTGTCTGGGAGCAAGACATCCTGGTCCGCGACGGGGCTGGTTTTCTTTTTGTAATCCGTGATTGACTGTAGACCCTGCCACATACCTCTTGTGTCTGAGCTGTTGAATTGCGACTCGATTTTGTCTCTGTACTGGGACTTAGCCTGTTTGATTGCCTTGCGGAGAGAATAGCTACACTGTTTGTATTCGGTCATGCTTCCGGTCACCTTGCCCTGGTTAAAAGCAGTGGTTCGCGCTTTCAGTTTCACGCGAATGCTGCCGTCAATCCACGGTTTCTGGTTTGGGAATGTTTTAATCGTTGCTGTGGGTACGACATCGTCAATGCACTTCCTAATGAACTCGCTCACCGAATCAGCATATTCGTCAATATTGTTGTTGGACGCAATGCGGAACATATTCCAATCCGCGTGATCGAAGCAGTCTTGAAGCGTGGATTCAGATTGGTCGGACCAGCGTTGAACAGACCTGAGCGCGGGAGCTTGTTGTTTTAGTTTCTGTTTGTAGGCTGGAATCAACAAAATGGAGTCGTGGTCAGCTTTTCCGAAAGGGGGGCGGGGGAGGGCCTTATATGCGTCGCGGAAATTAGTATAACAATGATCTAGGGTTTTTCCAGCCCTGGTAGCACAATCGATATGCTGATAGAATTTAGGGAGTTTTGTTTTTAGATTAGCCTTGTTAAAATCCCCAGCTACGATGAATGCAGCCTCAGGGTGTGTGGTTTCCAGTTTACAAAGAGTCAGATAAAGTTCGTTCAGGGCCATCGATGTGTCTGCTTGGGGGGGAATATATACGGCTGTGATTATGATTGAAGAGAATTCCCTTGGTAGATAATGCGGTCGACATTTGATTGTGAGGAGTTCTAGATCAGGTGAACAGAATGACTTGAGTTCCTGTGTGTTGTTATGATGATCACACCACGTCTCGTTAATCATAAGGCATACCCCCCCGCCCCTCTTCTTACCGGAAAGATGTTTGTTTCTGTCGGCGCGATGCATGAAGAAACCAGCTGGCTGCACCGACTCCGTTAGCGTCTCTTGAGTTAGCCATGTTTCCGTGAAGCAGAGCACGTTGCAATCCCTGATGTCTCTCTGGAATGCTACCCGTGCTCGGATTTCATCAACCTTATTGTCAAGAGACTGGACATTGGCGAGTAGTATGCTAGGGAGTGGAGCGCGATGTGCCCGTCTCCGAAGCCTGACCACGAGACCGCCTCGTTTGCCCCTTTTACGGCGTCGCACAGGGTCGCCGGCTGGGATCAGATCCATTGTATTGGGTGGAAGGCAAAACACTGGATCCGTTTCGGGAAAGTCATATTCCTGGTAGGAACGATGATGAGTTGACGTTAATCGTATATTCAGTAGTTCCTCCCGACTGTATGTAATGAAACCTAAGATTACCTGGGGTACCGATGTAAGAAATAACACATAAAAAAACAAAATACTGCATATTTTCCAAGGAACGCGAAGCGAGGCGGCCATCTCTTTTCGGCGCCGGAAGTCCAAGGTAGTGGACCACTGTGAGCTTATTGTGAAACAGAGAGTAGGTAGTGAACCACTCTATGCTTATTGTGAAACAGAGAGTAGGTAGTGGACCACTGTGAGCTTATTGTGAAACAGAGAGTAGGTAGTGGACCACTCTATGCTTATTGTGAAACAGAGAGTAGGTAGGGGACCACTGTGAGCTTATTGTGAAACAGAGAGTAGGTAGGGGACCACTGTGAGCTTATGGTAAAACAGAGAGTAGGTAGTGGACCACTGTGAGCTTATTGTGAAACAGAGAGTAGGTAGTGGACCACTCTATGCTTATTGTGAAACAGAGAGTAGGTAGTGGACCACTCTATGCTTATTGTGAAACAGAGAGTAGGTAGTGGACCACTCTATGCTTATTGTGAAACAGAGAGTAGGTAGTGGACCACTCTATGGTTATTGTGAAACAGAGAGTAGGTAGTGGACCACTCTATGCTTATTGTGAAAGAGAGAGTAGGTAGTGGACCACTCTATGCTTATTTTGAAACAGAGAGTAGGTAGTGGACCACTCTATGCTTATCGTGAAACAGAGAGTAGGTAGTGGACCACTGTGAGCTTATTGTGAAACAGAGAGTAGGTAGTGGACCACTCTATGCTTATTGTGAAAGAGAGAGTAGGTAGTGGACCACTCTATGCTTATTGTGAAAGAGAGAGTAGGTAGTGGACCACTCAATGGTTATTGTGAAACAGAGAGTAGGTAGTGGACCACTCTATGCTTATTGTGAAAGAGAGAGTAGGTAGTGGACCACTCTATGCTTATTGTGAAACAGAGAGTAGGTAGTGGACCACTCTATGCTTATCGTGAAACAGAGAGTAGGTAGTGGACCACTGTGAGCTTATTGTGAAACAGAGAGTAGGTAGTGGACCACTCTATGCTTATTGTGAAACAGAGAGTAGGTAGTGGACCACTGTGAGCTTATTGTGAAACAGAGAGTAGGTAGTGAACCACTCTATGCTTATTGTGAAACAGAGAGTAGGTAGTGGACCACTGTGAGCTTATTGTGAAACAGAGAGTAGGTAGTGGACCACTCTATGCTTATTGTGAAACTGAGAGTAGGTAGGGGACCACTGTGAGCTTATTGTGAAACAGAGAGTAGGTAGGGGACCACTGTGAGCTTATGGTAAAACAGAGAGTAGGTAGTGGACCACTCTATGGTTTTGTGAAACAGAGAGTAGGTAGTGGACCACTCTATGCTTATTGTGAAACAGAGAGTAGGTAGTGGACCACTCTATGGTTATTGTGAAACAGAGAGTAGGTAGTGGACCACTCTATGCTTATTGTGAAACAGAGAGTAGGTAGTGGACCACTCTATGCTCATTGTGAAACAGAGAGTAGGTAGTGGACCACTCTATGCTTATTGTGAAACAGAGAGTAGGTAGTGGACCACTCTATGGTTATTGTGAAACAGAGAGTAGGTAGTGGACCACTCTATGCTTATTGTGAAACAGAGAGTAGGTAGTGGACCACTCTATGCTTATTGTGAAACAGAGAGTAGGTAGTGGACCACTGTGAGCTTATTGTGAAACAGAGAGTAGGTAGTGGACCACTGTGAGCTTATTGTGAAACAGAGAGTAGGTAGGGGACCAATGTGAGCTTATGGTAAAACAGAGAGTAGGTAGTGGACCACTCTATGGTTATTGTGAAACAGAGAGTAGGTAGTGGACCACTCTATGCTTATTGTGAAACAGAGAGTAGGTAGTGGACCACTCTATGCTTATTGTGAAACTGAGAGTAGGTAGGGGACCACTGTGAGCTTATTGTGAAACAGAGAGTAGGTAGGGGACCACTGTGAGCTTATGGTAAAACAGAGAGTAGGTAGTGGACCACTCTATGGTTTTGTGAAACAGAGAGTAGGTAGTGGACCACTCTATGCTTATTGTGAAACAGAGAGTAGGTAGTGGACCACTCTATGGTTATTGTGAAACAGAGAGTAGGTAGTGGACCACTCTATGCTTATTGTGAAACAGAGAGTAGGTAGTGGACCACTGTGAGCTTATTGTGAAACAGAGAGTAGGTAGTGGACCACTCTATGCTTATTGTGAAACAGAGAGTAGGTAGTGGACCACTGTGAGCTTATTGTGAAACAGAGAGTAGGTAGTGGACCACTCTATGCTTATTGTGAAACAGAGAGTAGGTAGTGGACCACTCTATGCTTATTGTGAAACAGAGAGTAGGTAGTGGACCACTGTGAGCTTATTGTGAAACAGTGAGTAGGTAGTGGACCACTCTATGCTTATTGTGAAACAGAGAGTAGGTAGTGGACCACTGTGAGCTCATTGTGAAACAGAGAGTAGGTAGTGGACCACTCTATGCTTATTGTGAAACAGAGAGTAGGTAGTGGACCACTCTGTGCTCATTGTGAAACAGAGAGTAGGTAGTGGGGAGGTCTTGAGGAGGAACTGCTTTTGGGCAAACTGAACAACTCAAAGACATTCCACATATTTGTCTTCAAGGCTTTTTGAATGAATATCACTTACCCTTCTACCTACTCCAACCTCGCTGCAATACATTTGTAATACCAAAAGCTTACCTTGACTTAGAAGAGTTCCAGTGTTGTGTTGGATAGTCAGAGCCAGCTAACTAATATAGCATATCTCTGTTTGAGCAGGGTGTTTCAGTAGGTTAAACTTGCTAGCTGCATTTGCTAGCTAAGTAAATGAAACTGAAAGTGAAAACATTTTTGGAAATATTTCTCTCTCTCTACTTCTCTGTTGCTTCTACTTCATTTTGTAAGAAATTAATTTGTTCAAAACTGCTCAACTATTGTCTTTCACTCTCTTTGAGTCAACTACTCACCACATTGTATACACTGCAGTGATAACTAGCTGTTCCTTATGTTTTCAGTACTAGATTTATTATCTGATTCTTAGATTGTGTGGACAACATGTCAGTTCATGCTGCAAGAACTCTGATGGGCTGGAGGACACCTGAAACCCCACCTCTTTAAGGAATACCTAGGATAGGATAAAGTAATCCTTCTAACCCCCCCCCCTTAAAAGAGAGTTAGATGCACTATTGTAAAGTGGTTGTTCCACTGGATATCATGAGGTGAATGCACCAATTTGTAAGTCGCTCTGGATAAGAGCGTCTGCTAAATGACTTAAATGTAAATGTAAGTTGTCATAATTACTGTGTAAGTCTATGGAAGTGGTTGAGAACCATGAGCCTCCTAGGTTTTGTATTGAAGTCAATGTACCCAGAGGAGGAAGGAAGCTATTTGTCCTCATGCTACACCATGGTGCTACCCTACAGAGTACTGTTGAGGCTACTGTAGACCTTTGCATAGTTTTATCTAAATGAATGAATGAAAATCACTGAGGAGGATGGTCCTCCACTTCCTCCTCTGAGGAGCCTCCACTGAACTTGTCGTACCTTCAGGCAGCAGACGCCATTACAGAGTTCCATTTCGTTCAGCAAAACAACAAGAAACTGCCTTTGCAGTGGGGTAAGGAACGAAAACACTGGACACTGGAGAATTGCCTGGTCTGATGAGTACTGGTTCCTGTTGTTTCACACTGATGGAAGGACTAGGGTATGGAGAAAACCACATGAGTACATGCATCCATCTAGCGCGTCAACATTACAGGCTAGTGGTGGTGTGATGGTGTGGGATGTGTTTTCATGGCACACACTGGGCCCCTTGATCAAAGTGAAGCAATGTTTGAATGCCACAGGATATCTGAGCATCATTGCCAATCAGGTGCATCCTTTCATGGCAGCAGTGTATCCATCTCCAAATTGATTTTTTTTGTAGGATAATACTCCATCCCACAAGGATAGGATTGTCCAGGAAAGGTTCCACGAACATGACAGTGAATTCAGCTTACTGCAGTGGCCTGCCCAGTCACCAGATGGCAATTCAATTGAGCATCTGCGGGAAGAGATGGAACAAGCAATTCGGAGTAGAGATCCACTACCAGCCAACTTGACACAACCGTGGGAAGCATTGTAGTCAACATGGGCCAGCATCCCTGTGGAACGCTATCGAAACCTTGTATTGTCCATGCCCCGACAAATTGAGGCTGCTCCAATGACAAAAAGGGGTGCAACTCAATATTAGGTAGGTGTTCCTAATGTTTTGTACACTCAGTGTATATTTCCACAATATGAGGTTGAAATAATACTGTAAAAAAAAATTATGATAATGCTCCTTAAGTGTACATTTTCTGCCTATTTTAAGAGCGTTTTGGTGTGCCTGGTGACATCACCAGATGGTAAATTAGTTAGTAGACCAATACGAAATAGAGTTCCAGACCTCTTCTGTTAATTTTCAGTTTCCCCCTCCCCACTCAGACCACTCAAAGACAGTCCTAGCAAAATTCTTGCTTGAGAAATTGCTCTTTTGCTAAGAAACTTTTTTTGTTCATTTTTTGACCATTTTAATTGAAAACAATCACAGTAAGGTAAATTGTTACCCAGAAATGATTTAATATTGAGATAAAAACGGCTGCATTGGACCTTTAAGTACTAGTCTATAGTACTAGTCCCCAACCTTCCTCCATCTTGTTTTCCAGGTGTTGATGTTGTGGTGTTGGACTGGAGTGCTGTGTTGTATGCTCCACCAAGTGTGATTGTATGATGATCACTCAAGATGAACAATATAGTTTGTAGCAGCTAAAAAAAGCTTGATTTACACTGAAAGGGATAGTTACATAGGAAAACAAAACACAAGGCATTTCTTCCGAGGTTTTGGCCTTTCTAGGAAGTTTTTCCTAGCCATTGTGCTCTACACCTGCACTGCTTGCTGTTTGGGGTTTTAGGCTGGGTTTCTGTACAGCACTTTGAGATATCAGCTGATGTAAGAAGGGCTTTATAAATACATTTGATTTGAAGGCATGTATCCTTGAAAGGATTGAAATGGGCAGTCAACAATCAACTCAAAGTTCATAGCAGGATCATTGAAGTTTGTATTCTCTTTGCCTGTTTTGAACTTTTTCACAAGTGTTCTGGTTCTGGATTTTGTTTAGGAATGTGGATATACTGAATCTCTGCTCGGACAAGGATTGTGGGAAAATGTTTCTTGTAGACAACCTCCATCTCTGAGAGTTAGCCGACATGATCTAAAGTAGGTACCCCTGTAACACAGAGATGTGTATAGATGCATGAATGGCCTTATTGATCTCCCTGTGTGTGCTTCCTCTTCTCTCATGGGTGTCTTCTATGTTTCCTGCTGGAGTGTGCGGTTGCCATGACGGCAGGACCGAGAGACGTTGCATTCGAAACACGGTTGGTGCAGTGTTGAGAAAGACATGCCTCAGAAGAGAAGCCTTGGGTTGTTATTCCCCGTTGGTATTTCATCCTCCTCTTCTTACATCTTTGATAAAGTGAAATAATAATTCTGCTAAGAGTTTACACAGACACAAACATTAAGTTATATTTATTACCATTGTGAAAAAATTTAAAATAACTGTATTGCTGTTTATATCATGACACTAGGCGAGACCCAAATGCAGACACAGTAGGTAGATGTTTGAAGTTTAAGATGTTTAATAAATGCTAAGGGAATATGCAAGAGAATGGTTGTGGACAGGCAAAAGGTCATAACCAGATCAGAGTCCAGTGGCAGGCAGGCTCGAGGTCAGTGCAGGCAGAATGGTCAGGCAGGACTAGAAAAAAGAGAAAAGGCAAAGCAGGAAAACGGGGAAAAAACGCTGGTAGGCTTGGACATACAAGACGAACTAGCACAGAGAGACAGGAAACACAGGGATAAATACACTGGGGAAAAGAAGCGACACCTGGAGGGGGTGGAGACAATAACAAGGACAGGTGAAACTGATCAGGGTGTGACAGTTTACTGTGATCAGTAAATGTTATCAAGTTACAAACAGATTATATAATAAGGTGTGATTGATTGATGGACATATCAAATGATATGTAATGGCTAACAACATTATTAGAATAGGTAGATGTTAAGTAAAGGTTATACTAATTGTTTGGCCGGTGTAGGCCGTCATTGTAAATAAGAATTTGTTCTTAACTGACTTGCCTAGTTAAATAAAGGTATTATTATATATATTTAAGTAAAGTCAACAGTAGCTAGTTTCCATTAACCTGTACTGGGATTTTTTCTGGCGACATTTAGACAGGAGATGCGACAGTGCCTCCTACAATGTGTTTCCATTCAACTGTCTTGTGTCGATAAAAACAGCTGGACGTAATGAGGTCACACCTAAAAAGAAACACATTTCGCAAAATCCTAGAATGCTGAATAAACGTGAAGTGGTTGAATTGTTTCCATTATCCATTGAGGAAAATTGGGCATTAAAACTTCTTATGGCTGCAATCCCGCTACCGGGATCGATATGACAACAGCCAGTGAAAGTGCAGGGCGCCAAATTCAAGCAACAGAAATCTCATAATTAAAATTCCTCAAACATTCATGTGTCTTATATCATTTTAAAGGTAATATTGTTGTTAATCCCACAAAAGTGTCCGATTTCAAATATGCATTTCAGCGAAAGCACTACAAACGATTATGTTAGGTCACCACCAAACCACAATAAGCACAGCCATTTTTCCAGCGAAAGATAGCAGTCAGAAAAAGCAGAAATAGAGATAAAATTAATCACTAACCTTTGATTATCTTCATCAGATGACACTCATAGGACTTCATGTTACACAATACATGCATGTTTTGTTTGATAAAGTTCATATTTATATAAAAAAATCTGAGTTTACATTGGCGCGTTACATTCACTAGTTCCAAAAACATCAAGTGATTTTGCATAGCCACATTGTTTCAACAGAAATACTCATCATAAATGTAGATGATAATACAAGTTATACACATGGAATTATAGATATACCTCTCCTTAATGCAACCACTGTGTCAGATTTTTTTTTAAATCATGCAATAATCTGAGACGGAGCTCAGAAAAATAGCCAAATTAGCCGCCATGTTGGGGTCAACAGAAACCAGAAAAAACATGATAAATGTTTCCTTACATTTGATGAACTTCATCAGAATGCAGTCCTAAGAATCCCAGGTCCACACTAAATGCTTGATTTGTTCGATAATGTCCGTTATTTATGTCCAATTAGCTACTTTGGTTAGCACGTTTGGTAAACAATTCTAAAGTCACAAAGCGCGTCCACTATAACGTGACGAAATGTCCAAAAGTTCCATAACAGTCAGTAGAAACATGTCAAACGATGTACTGAATCAATCTTTAGAATGTTGTTAACTTCTTAGAACTAGGGGGCGACATTTTCACTTTTGGATGAATTGGTGCCCAAATTGAACGGGCTCGTACTCTGTCCTAGATCATATGATATGCATATTATTATTACTATTGGATAGAAAACACTATGAAGTTTCTAAAACTGTTTGAATTATATCTGTGAGTAAAACAGAACTCATATGGCAGGCAAACTTCCAAACAGGAAGTGAAAATTCTGAAATGGGTCGCTGTGAAAGGCATCGCCTATTGAAATGTCTAATATTTATGGATCTGTATGCACTTCATACGCCTTCCACTAGATGTCAACAGGCAGTAGAACGTGGAATGAAGCGTCTAGCCTGATGTGGGACCGGATGAGAGCCTTTGGAGTGACTGGTCAGGCATATTGCCAGTTCTTGGCCACGCACACTGGGCATGTCATGTCCTTGTCTGCAATGAGTTATATAGACATGAAGAAATGCTCCGTTTGGGACGTTATTGGATATATATGAGAAAAACATCCTGAAGATTGATTCTCAACTGAGTTTGACCAGTTTATTCGATTTGTAATATCACTTTTTAAAGTTTTCGTTCATTAGCGTAAATTTCCATGGACACGTGAACTACACATGCTAGCCAAAGTTGCTAATTCGACAGAAGTAATGGACATTATAAAACAAAACAACGATTTATTGTGGAACTAGGATTCCTGGCACTGCATTCTGATGAAAGATCATCAAAGGTAAGGGAATATTTATGATGTAATTTCGTATTTCTGTTGACTCCAACATGGCGGAGAATGGCTGAGCGCCGTCTCAGATTATTGCATGCTGTACTTTTTACTAAAGTTATTTTTTAAATCTAACACAGCGGTTGCATTAAGAACCAGTGTATCTTAAATTATATGTTAAACATGTATCTTTATCAAAGTTTTATGATGAGTATTTCTGTATTTCACGTGGCTATCTGTAAATACTCTCGCTATTTTGGATCCATTTCTGAACATGGCGCCAATGTAAAACCACGATTTCTGGCTATAAATATGCACATTATCGAACAAAACATAAATGTATTGTATAACATGATGTCATATGACTGTCATCTGATGAAGTTGTTCAAAGGTTAGTGATTAATTTGATCTCCTTTTGTGGGTTTTGTGAAAGCTATCTTTGCTGTGAAAAAATGGCTGTGTTTTTTTGGGATATGGTGGTGAGCTAACATAAATATATGTTATGTTTTCGCTGTAAAACATTGTAAAATCGGACGTGTTGGCTGGATTCACAAGATGGTCAAAGCATGAACGTGCGTGGTCAAAGCATGGTCAGCTCGTGGCAGTGGTGACTAATTCCTGTCTCCTTCGGCCCCCCTCACATTAGAGTCATCAGACAAAGTTCTATTGACTGTTGACATCTAGTGGAAGCCGTAGGAAGTGAAAACTCATCAATATCTCGCTGTAATTTCAATGAGAGCTTGGTTGAAAATCTAGCACCCTCAGAAAAAATCCAAACAGGAAGTGGAACTTCTCAGGTTGTTGCCTGCCATATGAGTTCTGTTATACTCACAGACACAATTCAAACAGTTTTAGAAACTTCCAATACTAATACTAATAATAATATGCAAATATTCGCAACTATGACTGAGGAGCAGGCCGTTTCCTCTGGGCACCTCTGTGCACCTTTCATCCAAGCTACTCAATACTGCCCCTGCAGCCATAAGAAGTTAAAAAAGTCCCTCCCACTTATCTGTTTCATGTCTCAGGTATCCTGCAAAAGCCAGCATGGATAGAATGCAAGAATTGACGAATATTTGCCATATTCTAATAATTCTCATGTGCCTACTTATTTTCACGGTCCTCGTCATGGTGTAACTTGTACTCATGTAGGCCTAGAAACAATTTGATGGCGACACTTAAAATTGCAATGTAAAACAATTAAGGCATTTTTGAAAGTCAAGACAATCCTTGTCTTTAAGAACATTCACAGATGATGCTTGTTCTGCGGAAGCCGGGAAAACACGACAAACAAGGGCGTAGTAAATTTAGATTTTTTATTTTATCTTTATTTTACCAGGCGTGTCAGTTAAGAACAAATTTCTCAATGACGGCCTAGGAACAGTGGGTTAACTGCCTTGTTCAGTGGCAGAAGGACAGATGTTTACCTTGTCAGCTTGGCGATTTGATCTTGCAACCTTTCGATTACTAGTCCAACGTGCTAACCACTAGGCTACCTGCCGAACAGATGCAATAATACTATCCAATGGAACTTACTGTTTCTCCATGCTCTTATGCACTCCTTTCCACTCACAGCTTTAGATTAGGTGTGCAAATAGCTCTTCTTTTATCTTAGTTGGGTAACACTTTACTGTACAGTAGGTGTCCTTATGCATGCATTCATAAAGCCTTTATAACAGTACTATAATGTGTCATTTGTCCTTAGAATATATATATATCCTAAGTACATCTGTGCTTTGCTGTTGAGTCTTGGATCCTCAACTCATCCTTTGGTATAAGCACATTCACAACAGTTTTATAACACCTCAAATTAATGTTTCTTTACTTAAGGTGTCTGTGCACTGTATATGACATGGTTATGATGTCCATAATTCCATTCAATGTAATAATGTGACACAGAGGTTGGTAAATGTCATAACACCCTGTTATAACATCTGGTATATAGACTCTTACGTAGCATGTAATAACATATGACATAAGTTGTCATGCAGACTGTGTAATAGCAATTATTATTAATAGTTGACATTAGAGCATACTGTATGACAAAAGGGTGAACAGCCATTTTTAGCACCCATATAACTGGTTTTATAACATCTCATGCCGTGACTCATAACTATTTAAAAGGACTTATGACAGCTTATGACAAATGTTATAATGTGTTATATAGCTTTTATAAAGGCTTTATGAATGCATGCATAAGGTCACCTACAGTAAAGTGTTACTGAGGCATCCAGTCAGTTTGGTTTTCCCAGTCCCATAACGTTGAGTGATGGTTGGCCGAATGTGCAAAATGAAACCCCAGGTACATGATGTAATGATGCATTCCCGAAATTGCAGTGTGACCCCAGCAAAAGACCCTGGCCACCTCGTTAAATGCAAATGGAAAAGCATGTCTAATTCTTCCACTCCATTTAGACTTATAATTTTACGCATTTGTAGTTATCATGTTATCACAAATGTAAAGTGAACTTGAATTCTAAAGGAAAGTGTTAACAAGACACTGTTGCGTTTTGTCACAGGTCAGAAAATAGAAACGCAGTCAAGCAGACTTCAACGTACATGTCTCTTCACGCATTAATTAACAGACAGTGAGAAAAAAAACAGGTTGGAACAAAACAAGAGAATAATTCTCTGAGATAGAATGTGTCACCTCTTCCGTTTTCACACCTTCCGAGATCCAGGTGACAAAAAAGTGAGTGCCATTTTGGAGCCAGTATTCTGACAGGATTCTTGTCAGGAAAGACAGCTGTATTTAGAGAACTGGAACGGTCAGCCTGAAAGAGAGCAACACTCAAGCTGCCAGGGTCAAAGGTTCAACCATGCATCCAGCACTTTATTCATGCACATGAATTAAATATAAAAATAACGTGTATGAATATAAAAAGTGTTACCAAAAGTAGTTTAAGGGGAATTTTCTTCCTTTGTGTGATACAATCCTGCGATATGATTGGCTCACCAGACTATGGGATAACCTTTTGCTTCTCTTACCCATCATACATTATCATTTACCCAACACCCTGATATGGTCGCGTAGTTATCTTCATCCTATTTCCGCCAATCTGTCAAAGTTGAATCCGCTGCGGTAGATCAGGATTAAGGCCGCCCCCCCGTCACTGTGACCCACCCAGGAAACTGTACACACTGTGCACGTTACGGATAGGCAGCTGATGCCGTGCTGGACTACAGATAGGCAGCTGATGCCGTGCTGGACTACGGATAGGCAGCTGATGTCGTGCTGGACTACAGATAGGCAGCTGATGCCGTGTTGGACTACGGATAGGCAGCTGATGCCGTATTGGACTACAGATAGGCAGCTGATGCCGTGGTGGACTACGGATAGGCAGCTGATGTCGTGCTGGACTACGGATAGGCAGCTGATGCCGTGGTGGACTACGGATAGGCAGCTGATGCCGTGCTGGACAACGGATAGGCAGCTGATGCCGTGCTGGACTACAGATAGGCAGCTGATGCCGTGCTGGACTACCGATAGGCAGCTGATGCCGTGCTGGACTACGGATAGGCAGCTGATGCCGTGCTGGACAACGGATAGGCAGCTGATGCCGTGTTGGACTACCGATAGGCAGCTGATGCCGTGCTGGACTACGGATAGGCAGCTGATGCCGTGCTGGACTACGGATAGGCAGCTGATGCCGTGCTGGACAACGGATAGGCAGCTGATGCCGTGTTGGACTACCGATAGGCAGCTGATGCCGTGCTGGACAACGGATAGGCAGCTGATGCCGTGTTGGACTACCGATAGGCAGCTGATGCCGTGCTGGACTACGGATAGGCAGCTGATGCCGTGCTGGACTACGGATAGGCAGCTGGAAAAGGTCCACATGAGTCAACTGGCAAGTCCCCTCCACAAACGGATATTTTTTAACGGGAGCGCCAGGCAATGCCAGTTAATACATATTCAACTTGACAGGCTAGCCAGGAGGAAACAAGACCAATGACCCGGATTGATCTGCTCTGATGCATGACTAGAGAGCAAGCTAGAGCAACCAAGTGTTTTTTCACACTCTTTTTCACCCATATTTGTATCCTATTTTTTAGGGTTGATGGTCCTCTTTCTTTCCCTTTCTCTAAATAAACTGTTGCAGTAGGGAGACTTAGGTAGGGAGTCTCTTGCAGTAGGGAGACTCTTGCAGGAGGGACACTCTGAAGTAGGGAGACTTTAAGGTTGGGAGACTTTGAGGTTGGGAGACTTTGAGGTAGGGATATCTTGAGGCAGGGAGACTGAGGTATGGAGACTCTGAGGTCGGGAGACTTTGAGGTCGGGAGACTTTGAGGTCGGGAAACTCTGAGGTCGGGAGACTTTGAGGTAGGGAGGCTTTGAGGTAGGGAGACTCTGAGGTAAGGAGACTCTTGCAGTAGGGAGACTGCAGTAGGGAGACTTTGAGGTAGGGAGACTTTGAGCTAGGGAGACTGACGTAGGGAGACTCTGACGTAGGGAGACTCTTGCGGTAGGGAGAACTTGAGGTAGGGAACCTTTGAGGTGAGAATTTGAGGTAGGGAGACTCTTGCAGTATGGACACTTTAAGGTAAGGAGACTTTTAGGTTGGGAGACATTGAGGTAGGGAGACTCTTGCAGTAGGGAGACTCTTGCAGTAGGGAGACTCTTGCAGTGGGGAGACTCTTGCAGTGGGGAGACATTGAGGTAGGGAGACTATTGCAGTAGGGAGACTCTTGCAGTAGGGAGACTTTGAGGTAGGGAGACTGAGGTAGGGAGACTCTGAGGTAGGTATACATTGCTGTAGGGAGATTCTGAGGTAGGGAGACTTTGAGGTAGGGAGGCTTTGAGTTAGGGAGACACTGGTGTAGGGAGACTCTGAGGTAGGGAGTCTCTTGCAGTAGGGAGACTCTTGCAGTAGGGAGACTCTTGCAGTTGTGAGACTCTGAGGTAGGGAGACTCTGAGGTAGGGAGACTCTGAGGTAGGGAGACTATGAGGAAGGGAGACTATGAGGTAGGGAGACTTTGAGGTAGGGAGACTTTGAGGTAGGGAGACACTGAGGTAGGGAGACACTGAGGTAGGGAGACACTGAGGTAGGGAGACTCTGAGGTAGGGAGACTTAAAGTATTGGTATTGAGACTTTGAGGTAGTGAGACTAAAAGTATTGGAATTGAGACTTTGAAGTATGGAGACTTTGAGGTAGGGAGAAACTGAGGTAGGGAGAAACTGAGGTAGGGAGAAACTGAGGTCGAGAGACCCAGAGGTAGGGAGACTCTGAGGTAGGGAGGTAGGGAGACACTAACGTAGGGATACTTTGAGGTAGGGAGACCCTGAGGTAGGGAGACTCTGAGGTAGGGAGACCCTGAGGTAGGGAGACTCTGAGGTAGGGAGGTAGGGAGACACTGACGTAGGGATACTTTGAGGTAGGGAGACCCTGAGGTAGGGAGACTCTGAGGTAGGGAGACCCTGAGGTAGGGAGACTCTGAGGTAGGGAGACTCTTGCATTAGGGAGGCTTTGAGGTAGGGAGACTGAGGTAGGGAGACTCTGAGGTAGGGAGACCCTGAGGTAGGGAGACTCTGAGGTAGGGAGGTAGGGAGACACTGACGTAGGGATACTTTGAGGTAGGGAGACCCTGAGGTAGGGAGACTCTGAGGTAGGGAGACCCTGAGGTAGGGAGACTCTGAGGTAGGGAGACTCTTGCATTAGGGAGGCTTTGAGGTAGGGAGACTGAGGTAGGGAGACTCTGAGGTAGGGAGACCCTGAGGTCGAGAGACCCTGAGGTAGGGAGACTCTGAGGTAGGGAGACCCTGAGGTAGGGAGACCCTGAGGTAGGGAGACTCTGAGGTAGGGAGACCCTGAGGTCGAGAGACCCTGAGGTAGGGAGACTCTGAGGTAGGGAGACTCTGAGGTAGGGAGACTCTGAGGTAGGGAGACCCTGAGGTAGGGAGGCTTTGAGGTAGGGAGACTTTGAGGTAGGGAGACTGAGGTAGGGAGACTCTTGCATTAGGGAGGCTTTGAGGTAGTGAGATTCTTGCAGTTGAGCGTCTCTTTCATTAGGAAGACTTTGAGGTAGGGATACTTTGAAGTAGTGATACTTTGAGGTAGGGAGTTCTTGCAGTAGGGAGAATTTGTGGTAGGGAGACTTTGAAGCAGGGAGACTCTTGCAGTAGGGAGCCTTTGAGGTCGGGAGACTTTTAGGTAGGGAGGCGTTGATGTAGGGACACTGAGGTAGGGAGACTTGCAGTAGGGAGACTTTGAGGTAGGGAGACTCTGAGGTAGGGAGAATTTGAGGTTGGGAGTCTTTGAGATAGGGAAACTCTTGCAGTAGGGAGACTCTGCAGTAGGGAGACTCTTGCAGTAGGGAGACATTGAGGTAAGGAGACTCTTGCAGTAGAGGGTCTCTTGCAGTAGGGATACTTTGAAGTAGGGAGACTTTGAGGTAGGGAGTTCTTGCAGTAGTGAGAATTTAAGGTAGGGAGACTCTTGCAGTAGGGAGACTTTGAGGTAGGGAGACTTTTAGGTAGGGAGGCGTTGAGGTAGGGACACTGAGGTAGGAAGACTCTTGCAGTAGGGAGACTTTGAGGTCGGGAGACTCTGAGGTAAGGAGAATTTGAGGCTGGGGGTCTTTGAGATAGGGAGACTCTTGCAGTTGGGAGACTCTGAGGTAGTGAGACTCTGAGGTAGGGAGACTATGAAGTAGGGAGACTATGAGGTAGAGAGACTTTGAGGTAGAGACTTTGAGGTAGAGAGACTTTGAGGTAGGGAGACTTTGAGGTAGGGAGACCCTGAGGTAGGGAGACTCTGAGGTAGGGAGACTCTGAGGTAGGGAGACTCTGAGGTAGGGAGACTCTTGCAGTAGGGTGACTCTTGCAGTAGGGAGACTCTTGCAGTAGGGAGAACTTGAGGTAGGGAACCTTTGAGGTGAGAATTTGAGGTAGGGAGACTCTTGCAGTATGGACACTTTAAGGTAAGGAGACTTTTAGGTTGGGAGACATTGAGGTAGGGAGACTCTTGCAGTAGGGAGACTCTTGCAGTAGGGAGACTCTTGCAGTGGGGAGACTCTTGCAGTGGGGAGACACTGAGGTAGGGAGACTCTTGCAGTAGGGAGACCCTGAGGTAGGGAGACCCTGAGGTAGGGAGACCCTGAGGTAGGGAGACTCTTGCAGTAGGGAGACTCTGAGGTAGGGAGACCCTGAGGTAGGGAGACTCTTGCATTAGGGAGACTTTGAGGTAGTGAGATTCTTGCAGTTGAGCGTCTCTTGTTACCAATTGAACAACATCTATTGCTTGATTAATCAATGTTAATGTTTACATAGCTGGCCGTACATGGATGTTTAATTTTATGGGTTGGTTATGTAGGCTTCTTCTAACCCATTGCTTTCTAATACATATAATACGATTCAATTATGTATTTACATTAATATAAATAATTTATAATTCCAAAAATGAATGTAGCAACTACAGATTGCCCCTTTATGTCTATCAAAAGTGTGTGAGTTTGAGCATGTGTCCATTAGGTCTATGGATGTATTTTTTTTATCAGCATGAATTAGATTGAGTAATAAAGGCCCTACTTTTATTCCATAGGCTGGGATCCGCACTATGCAGCTGTTGCAAGAGCGCATTTTTCACTGGCTGTCCACTGGTTTCAAAAACAATGATTGATAGGCAGCTTAAACTTCTTGAAATCAACCATTATTGGGTTCAAATATACATTTAGATTTGTGAACAGCCATCCACAACAACACAATGCGTAAGGGGCAAATAGCTAAATGAGAGAGCAGCAGTGTGATTCACATCAATGCGCTTTGTAGAAATCAATAATAAGTGATATCCGTATTGCTGTAGATGACACCACTGCTGAATATCCTTACCTCCAAGCGTTTATTCAAGTTGGATAATCTTTGGATGCCGACAGCAGTCGTACCATTGGAAGACATAGCTTGGACTGTAGCCTGCAAAAGCCTATTCCTGTTATTTTCCCGTGATCCATCAAAAACATTTGGTGTGTCATCATAGTGGACTCTGACCTGTGGTCAGACTCGCTCAGGTGGAACAGATTTAAACGTACGCTTTTTTACAATGCTGATTTGAATGTCATTGAGGCCTCCGGGGCCTCCCACTCCTCTTTCTATTCTGGTTAGAGCCAGTTTGCGCTGTTCTGTGAAGGGAGTAGTACACAGTGTTGTACGAGATCTTCAGTTTCTTGGCAATTTCTCGCATGGAATAGCCTTCATTTCTCAGAACAAGAATAGACTGACGAGTTTCAGAAGAAAGTTATTTGTTTCTGGCCATTTTGAATCTGTAATCGAACCTACAAATGCTGATGCTCGAGATACTCAACTAGTCTAAAGAAGGCCAATTTTATTGCTTCTTTAATCAGACACAACAGTTTTCAGCTGTGCTAACATCATTCCAAAAGGTTTTCTAATGATCAATTAGCCTTTTAAAATGACAAACTTGGATTAGCTAACACAACATGTGTCACGCCCTGACCATAGAGAGCTGCTTATTCTCTATGTTGGTTGGGGCGTGATAGTGACTAGGGTGGGTCATCTAGGTGAATAATGATTTATGTTGGCCTGGTATGGTTCCCAATCAGAGACAGCTGTACATCATTGTCTCTGATTGGGGATCATATTTAGGCAGCCATTTCCCCATTGTGCTTTGTGGGATCTTGTCTATGGATAGTTGCATGTTAGCACTATTATTAGCTTCACGTTTCGTTTGGTATTTTGTTGTTTTTGTTCATTTAATAAAGGAAAATGTACGCCTACCACGCTGCACCTTGGTCCAATCTTTATGACGAGCGTGACAGAAGATCCCACTACCAAAGGACCAAGCAGCGTGGCCAGGAGGAGCAGGGATCCTGGGCCCGGGAGAAAAGGGAGTGGAGGACATCATGGACATGGAAGGAGGTTATGGCAGGGGACAAGACCCTACCATGGAAGCAGACGGAGGCAGCGAAGGAGGATCAAGGACGACTCCGGGGTTCGCAACCAAGACGCAAGCACGAGAGGCTGCCCCCCCAAAAAAATTTGGGGGACACACGGGGTGGTTGGCGGAGCCAGGTTTCAGACCAGAGCCAACTCCCCGCACTCGCTTTAAGGAGCGTGTGACCGTTCAGGCACCATGTTATGCGGTGATACGCACTGTGTCTCCAGTGCGCATTCACAGCCTGGTGCGCTCGGTGTCAGCCCTCCGCACTTGCCGTGCGAAAATGAGCATCCAGCCAGGACGGGTTGTGCCCGCTCAGCGCTCCTGGTCTCCAGTATGCCTCCTCGGACAAGGATATCCTGCGCCGGCTCTACGCTCTGTATCCCCAGTGCGCCTTCACAACCCAGTGCGTTCTGTGCCAGCTTCCCGCACGTGCCGGGCTAAAGTGAGCATCCAGCCAGGACGGGTTGTGTCAGCTCTACGCTCTAGACCTCCAGTGCGCCTCCACAGTCCAGTACGTCCTGTGCCTCCTCCCCGCACTTGCCCTGAGGTGCGTGTCATCAGCCCGGTGCAGCCTGTACCAGTCCCATGCATCAGGCCTCCAGTGCGCCTCCACAGTCCAGTACGTCCTGTGCCTCCTCCCCGCACTCGCCCTGAGGTGCGTGTCATCAGCCCGGTGCCACCTGTACCGGTCCCACGCATCAGGCCTCCAGTGCGCCTCCACAGTCCAGAGCTTCCGGCGACAGTTCCCAGTCCAGAGCTTCCGGCGACAGGTCCCAGTCCAGAGCTTCCGGCGACAGTTCCCAGTCCAGAGCGTCCGGCGACGTTTCACAATCCAGAACCTCCAACGACGGTCCACAGTCCGGAACCTCCTACGACTGTCCACGGTCTGGAACCTCCTACGACTGTCCACGGTCTGGAACCTCCTGAAACGGTCCGTGGTCCGGAACCTCCTGAGACGGTCCGCGGTCCAGAGCCTCCTGCAACAGTCCGCGGTCCAGAGCCTCCAGCGACGGTATGCGGTCCAGAGCCTCCAGCGACGGTCTGCGGTCCAGAGTCTCCAGCGACGGTCTGCGGTCCAGAGCCTCCAGCGACGGTCTACGGTCCAGAGCCTCCAGCGGGGGTTCCCAGTCCGGAGCCTCCTGCAAGGGATCCCAGTTCTGAGCCTCCTGCGACAATCTACGGTCCGGATCCTCCTCCGACGAACCACGGTCCGGAGCCTCCGGCGACGATCCATGGTCCGGAGCTTCCGGCGACGATCCCCGCACCAGAGCCGCCATGGAAGATAATGTATCTGCGAGCGGAGTGGGTACTTCGCCCCGCACCGGAGCCGCCCCCGACGGTAGATGCCCACCCGGACCCTCCCCTATTGACTCAAGTTTTGCGGTCGGAGTCCGCACCTTTGGGGGGGGTACTGTCACGCCCTGACCATAGAGAGCTGCTTATTCTCTATGTTGGTTGGGGCGTGATGGTGACTAGGGTGGGTCATCTAGGTGAATAATGATTTTTGTTGGCCTGGTATGGTTCCCAATCAGAGACAGCTGTTCATCGTTGTCTCTGATTGGGGATCATATTTAGGCAGCCATTTCCCCATTGTGCTTTGTGGGATCTTGTCTATGGATAGTTGCATGTTAGCACTATTATTAGCTTCACGTTTCGTTTGGTATTTTGTAGTTTTTGTTCGGTGTTCATTTAATAAAGGAAAATGTGCGCCTCCCAATCTTTATGACGAGCGTGACAACGTGCCATTGGAACACAGGAGTGATGGTTGCTGATAATGAGCCTCTGTACACCTATGTAGATATTCCATAAAAAATCTGCCGTTTCCAGCTACAATAGTCATTTACATCATTAATAATGTCAACACTGTATTTCTGATCAATTTCATGTTATTTTAATGGACCAAAAATTTGCTTTTCTTTCAAAAACAAGGACATTTCTATGTGACCCCAAACTTTTGAACGGAAGTATATATCTTTTTTTTAAACAAATATTAGAATACCCTGTATGAGCCCAAGTCTGAAAAAATAACAAATAATGATTGTGCCGTTATACAATACATAGCCTATTGGATATTACACATGGCAGGAAAACTTTAAAAAATACTGATTTAAGATATCTTTGGAACATAACTGGTCTAGCCTATATTAAACAAATTCAGATTTAGCCTACTATTATAATACATTTATATTTGATTTTGTATGTATGCTGACTTTTTTAAGCTACATGCAGCGATTTACATTGTACACAAAAGACATGATCAACATGTTCGTACAAACTCACCCAATGCAAAACTCAAGAGGGGAGTTACGTGCAGCCATCTAGGCAGCATATCAAACACAAGCAAGACACAACAGCATTTCGCTTAGGGCTCCCAGAGGTAGAGGTGTGGACTTGAGTCATATGACTTGGACAGAAATTTGATGACTTGAGACTGGACTTGATAGAAAACAAAATAACTTCAGACTTGGACGTGGACTTGGAGCATCAAGACTCTGGACTCAACTTTGACTTGGGACTGATGACCTGAAATGATCTGGCCAGGCTTTCTAACGTTTTGTCACTCATTTTGTGGCCAAAGTCTCCATGGATTACTCTCCATTCAGTCAGATTGGCAGAAACACACACAAACGTCAATCAACCGGGTCGGCTGCACAGTGGGAGGATTAGATTATGCTGAGCCGCTGGGCACCAGGCATAGGCCCATCACTTCATCGGGCGAAAAGTGGGGAGGGAGGCGTGCCCTTCTCAAATCACACAGTAATCTGCACTTCTCTGCCATTTTTTCAACAAGGCAGCAAGGCAGCATTTTCGTCCAGATAAAATACATGGTCGAATCCTAGTACACATGCTTAATTACGTCACTTTTGTTTTGAGCCGACTTCGCTGTGGGCATTGAAAGCAGCACCTGGCTCACCCCGGGAGGCTGCCAGGTTACAAATCGAATGCAATCAACTTTCAGCCAATGCAAAACACGCCTACACAGGCGCCTGGTGGGATTAATATAATCCCCTCAAGGAGAAGGTTTTTGGGGGTTGCGACTGTGAAACAATGGGAAAAATAAATAAATCATACATATTTTAATAGGCTACACATAGCCTACCATTTGTACTTGACAGTATATTTATACCTTTGCTTATTCGATCTGGTCTCTAACATAGGCCTACGGCATTGCACTTAATTTTTGTTTCAAAAACATCCAGGCCGAATCTGTGCTTCTTGACTGTTGACCAATGACCAGTCATCAGCACTGGTGCGAAAAGGTGGGCACACATATCATGATTAGTGACCAGAAAGCACTTATTACATTTTCTCTAGTTTTGTCTGACAAAAACAGAGTAGCCTACCTAAATTAATATTATCCATATAAAGTACTGTTTAGCAATCTGCTACGGACGCATCTTTGCCACAACAACAGTCTACCTGGTGATTTCATTGATCATGTTCATATTTCAGATAGGCCTAGTTTGGGTGGGTACTGGCTATATCTAAAGATAGCTGGAACATCGCACTACCTTCAATACTGGGATGAAGATGTAACATATTCTGGTGAATTAATTACGATATTTGTGTGTAAGAAAATGGCTGCTGACAATTCATGCTTTCCATATCCGATCCTGCAACCCTCAGCTTGCTCTACTTGGGACTCGAATAATAGTGGCTTGGTCCCACCTCTGCCAAAAGGCTAGGGCCGGCTCTGACTTCATGTGTGAGTATGGATGTGGGTACTCAGAACCGCGAGCCACTGCGGCCCTGTCATGATGAGTTCAGATTTTTTGTGTGTCCAAACCCCATGATGTAGGCCGATCCCTGGCCTACATCATCACAAAAAACGCAGATAGTTTTTTGCTCCAATGTAATGTATAGGGACTGCGTCATGCTTGTACAACAGAAATATCCATTACAACAGACAACAAGATTGTAGCCTTCATAACGTTCAAATCGCAGCAGGGTTTTTAATACAGCTGTTAAGAAATATGAGGCAGAGACATAGGCTACATCATCATAGTTTAGACGAGGGTGAATAAAGAAAGAAATCTGAAGGGAGTGGCAGTGTGAGCAGAAGCTACGTATATATATATATATATATATATATACACTGCTCAAAAAAATAAAGGGAACACTAAAATAACACATCCTAGATCTGAATGAATGAAATATTCTTATTAAATACTTTTTTCTTTACATAGTTGAATGTGCTGACAACAAAATCACACAAAAATTATTAATGGAAATCAAATTTATCAACCCATGGAGGTCTGGATTTGGAGTCACACTCAAAATGAAAGTGGAAAACCACACAGGCTGATCCAACTTTGATGTAATGTCCTTAAAACAAGTCAAAATGAGGCTCAGTAGTGTGTGTGGCCTCCACGTGCCTGTATGACCTCCCTACAACGCCTGGGCATGCTCCTGATGAGCCAACTCCTGATGAGCCAACTCCTAGACAGTCTGTGGTGCAACGTGGCGTTGGTGGATGGAGCGAGACATGATGTCCCAGATGTGCTCAATTGGATTCAGGTCTGGGGAATGGGCGGGCCAGTCCATAGCATCAATGCCTTCCTCTTGCAGGAACTGCTGACACACTCCAGCCACATGAGGTCAAGCATTGTCTTGCATTAGGAGGGACCCAGGGCCAACCGCACCAGCATATGGTCTCACAAGGGGTCTGAGGATCTCATCTCGGTACCTAATGGCAGTCAGGCTACCTCTGGCGAGCACATGGAGGACTGTGCGGCCCCCCAAAGAAATGCCACCCTACACCATGACTGAGCCACCGCCAAACCGGTCATGCTGGAGGATGTTGCAGGCAGCAGAACGTTCTCCACGGCGTCTCCAGACTCTGTCACGTCTGTCACATGTGCTCAGTGTGAACCTGCTTTCATCTGTGAAGAGCACAGGGCGCCAGTGGCGAATTTGCCAATCTTGGTGTTCTCTGGTAAATGCCAAACGTCCTGCACGGTGTTGGGCTGTAAGCAAACCCCCACCTGTGGACGTCGGGCCCTCATTACCACCCTCATGGAGTCTGTTTCTGACCGTTTGAGCAGACACATGCACATTTGTGGCCTGCTGGAGGTCATTTTGCAGGGCTCTGGCAGTGCTCCTCCTGCTCCTCCTTGCACAAAGGCGGAGGTAGCGGTCCTGCTGCTGGGTTGTTGCCCTCCTACGGCCTCCTCCACGTCTCCTGATGTACTGGCCTGTCTCCTGGTAGCGCCTCCATGCTCTGGACACTACGCTGACAGACACAGCAAACCTTCTTGCCACAGCTCGCATTGATGTGCCATCCTGGATGAGCTGCACTACCTGAGCCACTTGTGTGGGTTGTAGACTCCGTCTCATGCTACCACTAGAGTGAAAGCACCGCCAGCATTCAAAAGTGACCAAAACATCAGCCAGGAAGCATAGGAACTGAGAAATGGTCTGTGGTCACCACCTGCAGAACCACTCCTTTATTGGGGGTGTCTTGCTAATTGCCTATAATTTCCACCTGTTGTCTATTCCATTTGCACAACAGCATGTGAAATTTATTGTCAATCAGTGTTGCTTCCTAAGTGGACAGTTTGATTTCACAGAAGTGTGATTGACTTGGAGTTACATTGTGTTGTTTAAGTGTTCCCTTTATTTTTTGGAGCAGTGTATATATATATATATATATATATATATATATATATATATATATACATATATATATATATATATATATGTATTTATATATATATATATATATATATATGAAAAAACTCTGTATTCACAGCCACGGCAATCTATTTTTTATCTATTATAGACCTGTTTGGGTTGTTGATCATTTTTGGAGTGGCTCTCTATTTGCCCTCAGCACGGATGTTTTCACCACTCTGAATGTCTAAAGAATCCATACAGTGTGTTCTTCTGAAATGTGAACACAGAATACTGGACATTTTGAACTCTTATTATGCCTGCAATTTGACAAAATTACAATCATGGTATTGAATTGGCATTTTTCTGGTTTTGGACACCTCATCTCCCTCCCGGTCTTGGTTTTGAGTCGGTCTCATCCCCCTCCTGTCTTGGTCTTGACTTGTACTCGATTTTCTGAATCCGTGTTGCTTTAGGTTGTCTCGAACACAACACTGTGAAGTAGTGTCCACTGAGGTTTGCACTTTCAGCTTGTGGGGTAAAGCAAAATAAATATAATCATTTTAAAGAACCTTTTGAGTTGCTGTGTTACTCAGGAGGCTCCTGTTCTGTAGACTAGACTGGATGGTATACTGCAGGCCTTATCTTCTTTGTTTTCAGAACTATTTTAAAACTGAGTGTATAAACATTAGGAACACCTAGTAGCCTACCAAACTTGCTTACTGCCTTGTACTCAACACTCTATTGTCCCTCTAATCACTCTGACATCAATGCAAATGTATTCGAAAATCGAATCAAACACTTCACGAGAGTCCATGCTCATGTTGTGCAACATTTCTGTAGGCTTGCATGAGAAAACAGAGTTTTGATGACCACAAAAAGAGAAGGATCTCAATCAGCTTTCTAAAGGGTAGGTCTTGTCATGTATACTCACTCTCCGGCGCTCGAGGTCTTCAGGCTGCTCATTATTACGCAAACCTGTCACCATCATTACGCGCATCAGCGCCTCATCAGACTCACCTGGACTCAATCACCTGCCTGATTACCTTCTCTATATATGTCACTCCCTTTGGTTCTTTCTGCCTGATTACCTTCTCTATATATGTCACTCCCTTTGGTTCTTTCTGCCTGATTACCTTCCCTATATATGTCACTCCCTTTGGTTCTTTCTGCCTGATTACCTTCTCTATATATGTCACTCCCTTTGGTTCTTTCTGCCTGATTACCTTCTCTATATATGTCACTCCCTTTGGTTCTTTCTGCCTGATTACCTTCTCTATATATGTCACTCCCTTTGGTTCTTTCTGCCTGATTACCTTCCCTATATATGTCACTCCCTTTGGTTCTTTCTGCCTGATTACCTTCTCTATATATGTCACTCCCTTTGGTTCTTTCTGCCTGATTACCTTCTCTATATATGTCACTCCCTTTGGTTCTTTCTGCCTGATTACCTTCTCTATATATGTCACTCCCTTTGGTTCTTTCTGCCTGATTACCTTCTCTATATATGTCACTCCCTTTGGTTCTTTCTGCCTGATTACCTTCTCTATATATGTCACTCCCTTTGGTTCTTTCTACCTGATTACCTTCTCTATATATGTCACTCCCTTTGGTTCTTTCTGCCTGATTACCTTCTCTATATATGTCACTCCCTTTGGTTCTTTCTGCCTGATTACCTTCTCTATATATGTCACTCCCTTTGGTTCTTTCTGCCTGATTACCTTCCCTATATATGTCACTCCCTTTGGTTCTTTCTGCCTGATTACCTTCCCTATATATGTCACTCCCTTTGGTTCTTTCTGCCTGATTACCTTCTCTATATATGTCACTCCCTTTGGTTCTTTCTGCCTGATTACCTTCCCTATATATGTCACTCCCTTTGGTTCTTTCTGCCTGATTACCTTCTCTATATATGTCACTCCCTTTGGTTCTTTCTGCCTGATTACCTTCTCTATATATGTCACTCCCTTTGGTTCTTTCTGCCTGATTACCTTCCCTATATATGTCACTCCCTTTGGTTCTTTCTGCCTGATTACCTTCTCTATATATGTCAATCCCTTTGGTTCTTTCTGCCTGATTACCTTCTCTATATACAGTGGGGAGAACAAGTATTTGATACACTGCCGATTTTGCAGGTTTTCCTACTTACAAAGCATGTAGAGGTCTGTCATTTTTATCATAGGTACACTTCAACTGTGAGAGACGGAATCTAAAACAAAAATCCAGAAAATCACATTGTATGATTTTTAAGTAATTAATTTGCATTTTATTGCATGACATAAGTATTTGATACATCAGAAAAGCAGAACTTAATATTTGGTACAGAAACCTTTGTTTGCAATTAGAGATCATACGTTTCCTGTAGTTCTTGACCAGGTTTGCACACACTGCAGCAGTGATTTTGGCCCACTCCTCCATACAGACCTTCTCCAGATCCTTCAGGTTTCGGGGCTGTCGCTGGGCAATACGGACTTTCAGCTCCCTCCAAAGATTTTCTATTGGGTTCAGGTCTGGAGACTGGCTAGGCCACTCCAGGACCTTGAGATGCTTCTTACGGAGCCACTCCTTAGTTGCCCTGGCTGTGTGTTTCGGGTCGTTGTCATGCTGGAAGACCCAGCCACAACCCATCTTCGATGCTCTTACTGAGGGAAGGAGGTTGTTGGCCAAGATCCCGCGATACATGGCCCCATCCATCCTCCCCTCAATATGGAGCAGTCGTCCTGTCCCCTTTGCAGAAAAGCATCCCCAAAGAATGATGTTTCCACCTCCATGCTTCACTGTTGTGATGGTGTTCTTAGGGTTGTACTCATCCTTCTTCTTCCTCCAAACACGGCGAGTGGAGTTTAGACCAAAAAGCTCTATTTTTGTCTCATCAGACCACATGACCATCTCCCATGCCTCCTCTGGATCATCCAGATGGTCATTGGCAAACTTCAGACGGGCCTGGACATGCGCTGGCTTGAGCAGGGGGACCTTGCGTGCGCTGCAGGATTTTAATCCATGACGGCGTAGTGTGTTACTAAGGGTTTTCTTTGAGACTGTGGTCCCAGCTCTCTTCAGGTCATTGACCAGGTCCTGCCGTGTAGTTCTGGGCTGATCCCTCACCTTCCTCATGATCATTGATGCCCCACGAGGTGAGATCTTGCATGGAGCCCCAGACCGAGGGTGATTGACCGTCATCTTGAACTTCTTCCATTTTCTAATAATTGCGCCAACAGTTGTTGCCTTCTCACCAAGCTGCTTGCCTATTGTCCTGTAGCCCATCCCAGCCTTGTGCAGGTCTACAATTTTATCCCTGATGTCCTTACACAGCTCTCTGGTCTTGGCCATTGTGGAGAGGTTGGAGTCTGTTTGATTGAGTGTGTGGACAGGTGTCTTTTATACAGGTAACGAGTTCAAACAGGTGCAGTTAATACAGGTAATGAGTGGAGAACAGGAGGGCTTCTTAAAGAAAAACTAACAGGTCTGTGAGAGCCGGAATTCTTACTGGTTGGTAGGTGATCAAATACTTATGTCATGGGATCGATTTGGAGGTGGAGAGTCCGTCATGGTCTGGGGCGTTGTGTCACAGCATCATCGAACTGAGCTTGTTGTCATTGCAGGAAATCTCAACGCTGTGTGTTACAGGGAAGACATCCTCCTCCCTCATGTAGTACCCTTCCTGCAGGCTCATCCTGACATGACCCTCCAGCATGACAATGCCACCACCATACTGCTCGTTCTGTGCGTGATTTCCTGCGAGACAGGAATGTCAGTGTTCTGCCATGGCCAGCGAAGAGCCCAGATCACAATCCCATTGAGCACGTCTGGGACCTGTTGGAGCGGAGGGTGAGGGCTAGGGCCATTCCCCCCAGAAATGTCCGGGAACTTGCAGGTGCCTTGGTGGAAGAGTGGGGTAACATCTCACAGCAAGAACTGACAAATCTGGTGCATTCCATGAGGAGATGCACTGCAGTTCTTAATGCAGCTGGTGGCCACACCAGATACTGACTGTTACTTTTGATTTTGACCCACCTTTGTTCAGGGACACATTATTCCATTTCTGTTAGTCACATGTCTGTGGAACTTGTTCAGTTTATGTCTCAGTTGTTGAATCTTGTTATGTTCATACAAATATTTACACATGTTAAGTTTGCTGAAAATAAACGCAGTTGACAGGGAGAGGACGTTTCTTTTTTTGCTGAGTTTACATCTCATGTAGCCCAGCCCATAGGCCTACATGTGTTGATAAGGTTTGTATCAACTGAAGTGGCCAAATAACTTCTTAAAATTAAGCACATTAATCCACTTTACAACCAGTGTAGAGCCAAACTGGCATACATAGGCGGCGTGTGAGTTTCAAGTTTGGGGAAGATCATTTTCACCATAAAAATGCACCTTTATAATCAAGCATTACATGCATAATGTTTGAGAATGGTGTTTTTCCGCTGATTGATTGCACTTTGGAACATTCCTGCTTATAGCCTACTGCTGTATGTGTGATTATAATGTGAAGAAATAGTCTAATAGTTTATCAACATGTTAAGCTAAAGTACAAGTTTACCCATAGAATAGGTCACATTTTGAACTATGGGGGATAGTAGATTGACATACAGGCTAGTACTTTTGCGTCCGTTAGGCCTACTCATCTTTTTGGCTGTCAAAAAGTAAATGTGGACAGTTCTTCCAACATCTTCAATATGCGCCGAGGAATTTGATAAGGACGCAAGCAGTTGCGTCCTCGATGTGTCTGTCTATACTTTTTGCCTGTGAGAAGGACCCGATCACGTGACGGGCATTGGCTGATAAGAATTGAGATATCTGAGAGAGCCATGTGAGTGAGAAGTCCTCCGGAGCACACAGCCGGGAGAAGGAAATTATAATGACTAGATTCAGACCAAGGGCACAACGGCCACTGGCCGCAAAAGGCATGGATTTTTTTAGGGGGCATTACGGCCACACAAAGGAGATGCCACCGCGGAATTCAAGGCATTATCAAGTACTTGTCAAATTGTGAGTGAGATTGTGTGCAGCCTGTGCAAAAAAACAAAGCAGAGCTCATGTGTTTCATGTGACTTCTTTTCAAACCATCAATAGAGTTGCATTACGCAGGCTTAGCATGAATTAAAAATCTAAACATATAGCCCAACGTTTGTAGCACAACTAAAGTTCCATAAATAACTCTAAATTAAGCATATAGGAGGACCTGTTTCTTTGATAGCCGCTCAACACAGAATAGCCAAATGTACTCCCTCAAATCGTTTTATTTTATTTAGCTATGTTATATTGTATTCTTCATACAATAAAATAATATAAAATAATGCCACGGAATTCTAAGCAAATCTCATTTGCTAAATTAACTAGTGTAGCCCACAGCCATATGGCATAGCCAGATCAGGGCCTAACATAAGGACAAATCACAGTGTGCTATTCTGTTCTTCTGAAAAATACTACATTTTCTTCATATCATGTTTCTTCAGACCTGTCTAAAATAAAGAATGGATTTATTGTGATGGTGTAGGCTATATTACATGGAATTATTGTGAAGGTGTAGGCTATATTACATGGATTTATTTTGACTTTTTAAAATGTAGATGCTTCAAAGGTCTGCATCGGTGGCTTGTGGGCTATGAGTGGAAGCCAGGAGATGGTAAATGTGTTTATGTTAATTAACGGTCAGTTACCATGAGACCGGCAGTTATTTGCTAGACAATCACTGGATGACACATTTTCATGAGCACCACAGCTCCACGCCTGGCACCTACTACCATTCCCTGTTCAATGGCACTGAAATCTTTTCACTTGCACATTCACCCTCTGAATGGTACACAAACACAATCCATGTTTCAGTTGTCTCAAGGCTTAAAAATCCTTATTTAACCTGTCTCCTTCCCTTCATCTACACTTATTAAAGTCGATTTAACAGGTGACATCAATAAGGGATCATAGTTTTCACCTGGATTCAACTGGTCAGTCTATGTCATGGAAAGAGCAGGTGTTCCTAATGCTTTGTAGACTCAGTGTATATTTACATTTTAAATACATAATAATATTAATTTAGGGGTGTAAGGGAAATGTGTTTCTTGCATATCTCAACTTCCCCTGAGCCACCCGCAGGGAGTGGGGTCACAGCCAGGGTCACCATTGTACAGCGGCTCTGGCATTCGAATCAGCGATCTTTCACTTACTGGCCCAACGCTCTAACCTTGAGGCTACCTGCCAACCCTACATAATTAAACCTTTTTTGGATTCAATTAAACATTTTTGAAGACATGTCTACACAAATGTATTAAATGACTAACCTCTGATCTGAAATTGTTTCGATTCTGGAGACAATTGGATCTAATTGTTTTTGACAGCATGTTAGTGAATCCCTATGGATATACCGTACAGTAGGTTGAAGACGAACAAAATGTAACAAGTCGACCGACGGACACATGATGTATTTTTTCATGTTTTTATAATGCCGACAAATAAAAAATAAAAAATACAGTTGTAAGTGCAACAAAAAAATCCCATCCCTAGATGTAGCCTCACTTAGCCCATAGTGTGTTACCAATAGAACTCTCAGCTCATGCATTGGGATAGTGGTGGTGGATTAAAAAACCTCCCCATGCAGGTAATCTATGAAGCATGGGTTCCAATACTGCTTGGAATCATTTCAAATACTTGTGCTGGGCTTGATTGAGCTTGCCTGCCTCAATGAATAGAATAGTCACAAAAAAGCAAACACAACAAACCCGCCCATCTGGCACGCCACGCAGACAAACGCAAACACTAAACGTCTTTGAAAGATTTAATAGTATTCTAACAGTATTTGAACCCCACTTTTTTAAAGGGGAGTGAACAACTCCCTCCCCTTTAAATCCCGTTGAAGCTGGAGAGTGCTAGGGTTCAGCTCGATGGAGAATCCAGGTGAGTCCATGTGGCTGCATGGCCTGACTGGCCAGTGTGCTCCAGCAGGTTTGATGGACTTTGGACTCTTATCAGTGCCACTCAGTCCCCTACCAAAACGTATATAGAAGGACCAGAAGCACAATGGGGATCCAGGTTTCCCGGGGAGAGGCTCTCCAACTCACATGGCAAACCCAGGATGAGAGTGAGCTGCACTGGGCTTTATTCAACACCACCATCATTATCACCATCACTACCACCACTACTACTACCAACACCAACACTATCAACACCACCACCACTACTCTCCCCAAATCTTTTCCAGATACGCCCTGCCTGGGTCCGACACATGGAAGCATCTGGAGCCTCCTGCTCACTAATTCCAGAGTAAAGCCATGTGCTGTGACTGAGGGCAAATCAACCTACCCAGTTATACCCATCTCAGGTGCTGCTGTTGTGTGCTGAGGTGTTGTGGTTGTTTTTTAACTACACATAGCAATGCATTCATTGTGGAATTTGTGATTTACACTACATATACAAAAGTATGTGGACACCCCTTCAAATTAGTGGATTCAGCTGTTTCAGCAACACCTATTGCTGACAGGTGTATCAATCGAGCACACATCCATGCAATCTCCATCAACAAATATTGTCAGTAGAATGGCCTTACTGAGGAGCTCAGTGACTTTCAACGTGGCACTGTCGTAGGAGGCCACCTTTCCAACAAGTCAGATCGACAAATTTCTGCCCTGTTAGAGCTGCCCCAGTCAACTGTAAGTTCTGTTATTGTGAAGTGTAAAAGTCTAAGAGCAACAATGGGGAAGTGGTAGGCCACACAAGCTCACAGAACAGGACCGCAGAGTGCTGAAGCGCGTGGTGCGTAAAAATTGTCTGTCCTTGGTTGCAACACTCACTACCGAGTTCCAAACTGCCTCTGGAAGCAACGTCAGCATAAGAACTGTTCATCGGGAGCTTCATGAAATTAGTTTCCATGGCTGAGCAGTCGCACATGAGCTTAAGCTCACCATATGCATTACCAAGCATTGGCAGGAGTGGTGTAAAGCTCACTGCCATTGGACTCTGGAGCAGTAGAAAAGCATTCTCTGGAGTGATGAATCATGCTTCACCATCCGGCAGTCTGACTGACGGACCTGGGTTTGGTGGATGCCAGGAGAACGCTGCCTGCCCGAATGCATAGAGCCAACTGTAAAGTTTGGTGGAAGGACTATTTCTCATGGTTCGGGCTAGGCCCCTTAGTTCCAGTGGAGGGAAATCTTAATGCTACAGCATACAAAGACATTCTAGACGAGTCTGTGCTTCCAACTTTGTGGCAACAGTTTGGGGAAGGCCCTTTACTGTTTCATCATGACAATGCCTCCGTGCACAAAGCAAGGTCCATACAGAAATGGTTTGTGGAGATCGGTGTGGAAGAACTTGACTGGCCTGCACAGATCCCTGACCTCATCCCCATCGAACACCTTTGGGATGAATTGGAACGCCGACTGCGAGCCAGGCCTAATTGCCCAACATCAGTGCCCGACCTCACTAATGCTCTTTTGGCTGAATGGAAGCAAATCCCCGCAGCAATGTTCTAATGGAAAGCATTCCCAGAAGAGTGGAGGCTGTTATAGCAGCAAAGGGGGCACCAACTCCATATTAATGTCCATGATTTTGGAATGAGATGTTTGACGAGCAGGTGTCCACATACTTTTGGTCATGTCGTATATTTGTGAATTGTTAACTTTTTTTGCATGGATTTTGTTTTGAGATCAAAGACATTATACAACTGTCAAACTGGTATAGAAGTATTGAAACAAGATATCATGTGTTGTTAAACGGAATCCCCTGGATTGCCAGGTTCTCTCTCTCTCTCTCTCTCTCTCTCTCTCTCTCTCTCTCTCTCTCTCTCTCTCTCTCTCTCTCTCTCTCTCTCTCTCTCTCTCTCTCTCTCTCTCTCTCTCTCTCTCTCTCTCTCTCTCTCTCTCTCTCTCTCTCTCTCTGTGTGTGTGTGCTTGATTTATGAAGGGTATAATGAGATTTGGTGAGGGATGTCTTCCTTGAGTGGCATAAACTCACATTCCAAGAAGAGAAAGTGTATGTGAGGGGGGCTCAACTGCTCTGCGACTTGTGCTGATTGAAATTGACCCGGAGTCTGCCGTTAAGATCTCCTCGGTCCAAAAGAAAACTGAGAGCCATCGTCAGGTTTTAATTCAAGTGGCTGTCATGTGGTTATCAAGGGTGAAATTCGACACTGAACATTCCAAATTTCATCGAGATAAACGATTGAGGAGGCACAGAAATGTGCCTGTCAATCAACAGGGCAGAAAGGGGGGAAAGGTGGGCAATTATGTTCTGGAATTGAATTAATGCATTTGCATTTCCTATTTGAGTTGAGGTTGTTAAAAATGTTGCATACGTGTGCTGACAAGACAAAATGTTTGCTTAAGTGATGACACTGCACCCCACAAGCTTAAACTAGGGTAAAAAAGAGAAAAATACATACAGAAATTGGCTCCGGTGTTGCCTGGCCTTATACACTCTGTATTTAATCCCCGACTACTCATAGTCACAGATTTATAATGAACTTTCAGTTGGAATGCAGGAACCAGACTACTCATAGTCACAGATTTATAATGAACGTTCAGTTGGAATGCAGGAACCCGACTACTCATAGTCACAGATTTATAATGAACGTTCAGTTGGAATGCAGGAACCCGACTACTCATAGTCACAGATTTATAATGAACGTTCAGTTGGAATGCAGGAACCCGACTACTCATAGTCACAGATTTATAATGAACGTTCAGTTGGAATGCAGGAACACGACTACTCATAGTCACAGATTTATAATGAACGTTCAGTTAGAATGCAGGAACCCGACTACTCATAGTCACAGATTTATAATGAACGTTCAGTTGGAATGCAGGAACCCGACTACTCATAGTCACAGATTTATAATGAACGTTCAGTTAGAATGCAGGAACCCGACTACTCATAGTCACAGATTTATAATGAACTTTCAGTTGTAATGCAGGAACCAGACTACTCATAGTCACAGATTTATAATGAACGTTCAGTTGGAATGCAGGAACCCGACTACTCATAGTCACAGATTTATAATGAACGTTCAGTTGGAATGCAGGAACCCGACTACTCATAGTCACAGATTTATAATGAACGTTCAGTTGGAATGCAGGAACCCGACTACTCATAGTCACAGATTTATAATGAACGTTCAGTTGGAATGCAGGAACCCGACTACTCATAGTCACAGATTTATAATGAACTTTCAGTTGTAATGCAGGAACCAGACTACTCATAGTCACAGATTTATAATGAACGTTCAGTTGGAATGCAGGAACCCGACTACTCATAGTCACAGATTTATAATGAACTTTCAGTTGTAATGCAGGTACCCGACTACTCATAGTCACAGATTTATAATGAACGTTCAGTTAGAATGCAGGAACCCGACTACTCATAGTCACAGATTTATAATGAACGTTCAGTTGGAATGCAGGAACCCGACTACTCATAGTCACAGATTTATAATGAACGTTCAGTTGGAATGCAGGAACCCGACTACTCATAGTCACAGATTTATAATGAACGTTCAGTTGGAATGCAGGAACCCGACTACTCATAGTCACAGATTTATAATGAACTTTCAGTTGTAATGCAGGAACCCGACTACTCATAGTCACAGATTTATAATGAACGTTCAGTTGGAATGCAGGAACCCGACTACTCATAGTCACAGATTTATAATGAACTTTCAGTTGGAATGCAGGAACCAGACTACTCATAGTCACAGATTTATAATGAACGTTCAGTTGGAATGCAGGAACCCGACTACTCATAGTCACAGATTTATAATGAACGTTCAGTTGGAATGCAGGAACCCGACTACTCATAGTCACAGATTTATAATGAACGTTCAGTTAGAATGCAGGAACCCGACTACTCATAGTCACAGATTTATAATGAACGTTCAGTTGGAATGCAGGAACCCGACTACTCATAGTCACAGATTTATAATGAACGTTCAGTTGGAATGCAGGAACCCGACTACTCATAGTCACAGATTTATAATGAACGTTCAGTTAGTAATGCAGGAACCCGACTACTCATAGTCACAGATTTATAATGAACTTTCAGTTGTAATGCAGGAACCAGACTACTCATAGTCACAGATTTATAATGAACGTTCAGTTGGAATGCAGGAACCCGACTACTCATAGTCACAGATTTATAATGAATGTTCAGTTAGAATGCAGGAACCCGACTACTCATAGTCACAGATTTATAATGAACGTTCAGTTGGAATGCAGGAACCCGACTACTCATAGTCACAGATTTATAATGAACGTTCAGTTGGAATGCAGGAACCAGACTACTCATAGTCACAGATTTATAATGAACGTTCAGTTGGAATGCAGGAACCCGACTACTCATAGTCACAGATTTATAATGAACGTTCAGTTGGAATGCAGGAACACGACTACTCATAGTCACAGATTTATAATGAACGTTCAGTTAGAATGCAGGAACCCGACTACTCATAGTCACAGATTTATAATGAACGTTCAGTTGGAATGCAGGAACCCGACTACTCATAGTCACAGATTTATAATGAACGTTCAGTTAGAATGCAGGAACCCGACTACTCATAGACACAGATTTATAATGAACGTTCAGTTAGAATGCAGGAACCCGACTACTCATAGTCACAGATTTATAATGAACGTTCAGTTGGAATGCAGGAACCCGACTACTCATAGTCACAGATTTATAATGAACGTTCAGTTGGAATGCAGGAACCCGACTACTCATAGTCACAGATTTATAATGAACTTTCAGTTGGAATGCAGGAACCCGACTACTCATAGTCACAGATTTATAATGAACGTTCAGTTAGAATGCAGGAACCAGACTACTCATAGTCACAGATTTATAATGAATGTTCAGTTAGAATTCAGGGAAAGATACATAGGCACATAAAGATTAGAAAATAAACTTTAAAAATGTAGGAAAGTAAAGCATGCTATTGTGAACAAAACCACCTGCACAAACCCACCTGCAGAAATGCTAATATCATCTTCATCATACTGGTAAAGTTCAACACCTGCACCTAATGAAAGATAAACAAAAAAGTATAATTATTAGTAACACTAGGACTACATTTCTAATGTGAATTAAATTAGAGTTGGAGAAAGATAGTGAATGATGAGATGAGCTTCATGATTGACATAAATTCACTGAAAACCCACACTGACACACAGTTGTAATAACAGTATTGCAATTTTCATGTAACCCAAATTTGGCCAGCTAATAGCCTAGCCACTGATCAAGCAACATTATGGACTAAACACTCACATCCTGTTGCTGAGACAATACTGGTCATAGTAAGATCCTATATCTGTACTGTACAAATGTATGCCGTGCTTAGGGAGAAATGTTTTACATAGTAATGGTGATTCCGTGTTGCTTTGTCTTTCTTTCTAATGTTCCACCCCTTTGATTTCTATGCACATTTTTATTTATTTAACTAGGCAAGTCAGTTAAGAACAAATTCTTATTTACAATGACGTCCTACCCCTAACCCGGACGACGCTGAGCCCATTGCGCGCTGCCCCATGGTACTCCCAATCACGGCCTGTTGTGATACAGCCTGGAATCGAACCAGGGTCTGTAGTGACACCTCTAGCACTGAGATACAGTGTCTTAGAACACTGCGCCACTTGGGAACCCCCATACAGTAGATACACATGGTTGTCATAGATACACATGTAATTGTTTTCTATGCTAATGGTTTTCATAGATACACGTAATTGTTTTCTATTCTAATCGTTTTCATAGATACACATGTAATTGTTTTCTATGCTAATGGTTTTCATAGATGCACATGTAATTGTTTTCCATCCTGATGGTTTTCATAGATACACATGTAATTGTTTTCTATGCTAATGGTTTTCATGGATACACATGCCATTATTTTCTATGATAATGGTTTTCATAGATACACATGTAATTGTTTTCTATGCTAATGGATTTCATAGATACACATGTAATTGTTTTCTATGCTAATGGGTTTCATAGATACACATGTAATTGTTTTCCATCCTGATGGTTTTCATAGATACACATGTAATTGTTTTCTATGCTAATGGGTTTCATAGATACACATGTAATTGTTTTCCATCCTGATGGTTTTCATAGATACACATGTAATTGTTGTCTATGCTAATGGGTTTCATAGATACACATGTAATTGCCAAAACAAACACTTTCAGAGTCGGCACAAGTCACGCACACAGCCCACTCTGCCACACTTCAATATCTTCCCAAACAAAAGGTGACGTTATGCCTCATCGGATGAATGCCCGGTTCCTCTCTCCCTCCTTACAAATGAACCATAGAAACAATCACTTAGCAACTGTACATATTCCTTGTTTTTTTACGCAACCAAATGAAGTAATTAAAAACACATGAAAAGCCTTAGTAGGGCAGTGCTCCATTTGTCAGGGGCTATGAAGTGCTCTCTTCCCCATCACATTGTGTGTGTGTGTGTGTGTGTGTGTGTGTGTGTGTGTGTGTGTGTGTGTGTGTGTGTGTGTGTGTGTGTGTGTGTGTGTGTGTGTGTGTGTGTGTGTGTGTGTGTGTGTGTGTGTGTGTGTGTGTGTGTGTGTGTGTGATGAAGAGGACAGAGTGGGTGAAAATTTGAACGCAAGACAAAACAAGTTCATCATTTATACTGTATATCCTATTGTGTAAATATCAGTTTTATTACTATGTATACTCCTTTCTTCTACCTGTTGTTATTTTATTTTTGATTATTATTGATGTTAATATTGTACGGCACTGTTGAGGGAGCTTGCAAGTAAGCATTTCACTGCACCGTTTGTACCTGCTGTAAACTGTGTACGTGACGAATAAACATCGATGATTTGACAAACTGTGTTACAAAGAACTACCTTTGACAATAACTAACACATTTTTAATCACTGCCAATAGGGATGATTGGCACCTTTCATTTCTTGTGAGGCACAGACAAGGTCTGAGTCCCAAATGGCATCTTGTATGGTGCACTCATGTTGACCAGGGCCCATAGTGATCCGTGTAGGGAAGAGTTGTAGGGACTATGGTGCCGTTAGGGATGCGCACAGATTAGATTATCTCAAAATGGATTCCTCCAAAATGTCTAGAGTTCCTTCCCCTAGTGTGTAGAGATGGGCCTGGAAATATTTTGATTCTGAACAGACTGTCTAGAGTTCCTTCCCCTAGTGTGTAGAGATGGGCCTGGAAATATTTTGATTTTACACAGACTGTCTAGAGTTCCTTCCCCTAGTGTGTAGAGATGGGCCTGGAAATATTTTGATTTTACACAGACTGTCTAGAGTTCCTTCCCCTAGTGTGTAGAGATGGGCCTGGAAATATTTTGATTCTACACAGACTGTCTAGAGTTCCTTCCCCTAGTGTGTAGAGATGGGCCTGGAAATATTTTGATTCTACACAGACTGTCTATATTTCCTTCCCCTAGTGTGTAGAGATGGGCCTGGAAATATTTTGATTCGACACAGAATGTGTTCTTAATTTTCTCTCCTCAATATTGTTTCTTAAATAATGTAACAGGCAGTGTGTTATCACCTGTCATGGGAATTTGCCATAACCAGAGTTTTCTATTCTCAGATAACAATTGCAAAGGGATTCACACTTTTCTTTCACAAGCTATTTGTCCTTCACAGTAAGATACTTCTCTATTAGTCTTTATTGAGACTATTCTATGACAGATCTCTTTGTATTTTTGAACCAACATTACTCACAGAGCTTTAATATTCCAAAGCTTAACCACTAAAAGAAGCAGAACATCACAATGCTATTTTATGAGATTTGCAGTAGGAGATATTTGGGCAGTATGATTTTATAAATATAATTGTATTTGTTATATGAGGTTGTTTGTTTTGTGCCAGGGAGCTACAGTATACCTTTTCCTTTGGGAAGCAGGCCCTCACACTTCACTATCTCCATTCTCTCACGCAACTCCCTGGAACATCTCCAATGGGAACATCTCCAATGGGAACATCTTCAAAAGGAACATCTCCAATGGGAACATCTTCAAAAGGAACATCTCCAATGGGAAAATATCTCCAATGGGAACATCTCCAATGGGAACATCTCCAATGGGAAAATCTCCAATGGGAACATATCCAATGGGAACATCTTCAAAAGGAACATCTCCAATGGGAACATCTCCAATGGGAAAATCTCCAATGGGAACATCTCCAATGGGAACATCTCCAATGGGAAAATCTCCAATGGGAACATCTCCAATGGGAACATATCCAATGGGAACATCTCCAATGGGAACATCTCCAATGGGAACATCTCCAATGGGAACATCTCCAATGGGAACATCTCCAATGGGAACATCTCCAAAAGGAACATCTCCAATGGGAACATCTCCAATGGGAACATCTCCAATGGGAACATCTCCAATGGGAACATCTCCAATGGGAACATCTCCAAAAGGAACATCTCCAATGGGAACATCTCCAATGGGAACATCTCCAATGGGAACATCTCCAATGGGAAAATCTCCAATGGGAACATCTCCAATGGGAACATCTTCAAAAGGAACATCTCCAATGGGAACATCTCCAATGGGAAAATCTCCAATGGGAACATCTCCAATGGGAACATCTCCAATGGGAAAATCTCCAATGGGAACATCTCCAATGGGAACATCTCCAATGGGAAAATCTCCAATGGGAACATCTCCAATGGGAACATCTCCAATGGGAACATCTCCAATGGGAAAATCTCCAATGGGAACATCTCCAATGGGAACATCTTCAAAAGGAACATCTCCAATGGGAACATCTCCAAAAGGAACATCTCCAATGGGAACATCTCCAATGGGAACATCTCCAATGGGAACATCTCCAATGGGAACATCTCCAATGGGAACATCTCCAATGGGAACATCTCCAATGGGAAAATCTCCAATGGGAACATCTCCAATGGGAACATCTCCAATGGGAACATCTTCAAAAGGAACATCTCCAATGGGAACATCTCCAATGGGAAAATCTCCAATGGGAACATCTCCAATGGGAACATCTCCAATGGGAACATCTCCAATGGGAAAATCTCCAATGGGAACATCTCCAATGGGAACATCTTCAAAAGGAACATCTCCAATGGGAACATCTCCAATGGGAACATCTCCAATGGGAACATCTCCAATGGGAAAATCTCCAATGGGAACATCTCCAATGGGAAAATCTCCAATGAGAACATCTCCAATGGGAACATCTCCAATGGGAACATCTCCAATGGGAACATCTCCAATGGGAACATCTCCAATGGGAAAATCTCCAATGGGAAAATCTCCAATGGTAACATCTCCAATGGGAGCATCTCCAATGGGAACATCTCCAATGGGAAAATCTCCAATGGGAACATCTCCAATGGGAACATCTTCAAAAGGAACATCTCCAATGGGAACATCTCAAATGGGAACATCTCCAATGGGAACATCTCCAATGGGAAAATCTCCAATGGGAACATCTCCAATGGGAACATCTCCAATGGGAAAATCTCCAATGGGAACATCTCCAATGGGAACATCTCCAATGGGAACATCTCCAATGGGAACATCTCCAATGGGAACATCTCCAATGGGAACATCTTCAAAATGAACATCTCCAATGGGAACATCTCCAATGGGAACATCTCCAATGGGAACATCTCCAATGGGAACATCTCCAATGGGAACATCTCCAATGGGAACATCTCCAATAGGAACATCTCCAATGGGAACATCTCCAATAGGAATATCTCCAATGTGAACATCTTCAAAAGGAACATCTCCAATGGGAACATCTCCAATGGGAACATCTTCAATGTCCTAACATAGACCAATCCTAACACTAATGCAGCAAATCTGGGGCAGCACTTGAGCTAGTAGCCAGGTTTCCATCAGTTTGTTGAAAGATTTTCAAGCAAATATTTGAAAATATACACAGAGATATCTGTGCATTACTAGGAGTGGTGTGTTTACATCAAATTAGCTTGTTGTGAATTAATAGCAGTACATAATGACGTGAATACAATTGGCTCATTCATCCCCCTCCTCTCCCCTGTAACTATTCCCCAGGTCGTTGCTGTAAATGAGAACGTGTTCTCAGTCAACTTACCTGGTAAAATAACAGTAAAAATAAAACATTGAAATTAAACAGGAAATCCATAATCCTCCAACCAGGATTTATGGAAAAACTGGGAATTTTGGGAATTTATTGGGCTCAGACAATCAAATCAAATCAAATTGTATTGGTCACATACACGTGTTCAGCAGATGTTATTGCTGGTGTAGCGAAATGCTTGTGTTTCTAGCTCCAACAGTGCAGTAATATCTAACAATTTCACAACAATACACAAAAATCCAAAGTAAAGGAATGGAATTAAGAATATATAAATATTTGGATGAGCAATGTCGGAGCGGCATAGATTAAGATACAGTAGAATAGGATAGAATACAGTATATACATATGAGATGAGTAATGCAAAATATGTAAACATAATTAATGTGACCAGTGTTCCATTATTAAAGTGGCCAGTGATTTCAAGTCTATGTACATAGGGCAGCAGCCTCTAAGGTGCTACTGATGGCTATTTAACAGTCTGATGGCCTTGAGATAGCTGCTGTTTTTCAGACTCTCGGTCCCAGCTTTGATGCACCTGTATTGACCTCGCCTTCTGGATAATAGGGTGCTGAACAGGCAGTGGCTTGGGTGGTTGTTGTCCTTGATGATCTTTTTGGCCTTCGACACTGACAGGATCTGTCACACCCTAATCTGTTTCACCTGTCTTTGTGCTTGTCTACACCCCCCTCCAGGTGTCGTCCATCTTCCCCATTAACCCCGGTGCATTTATACCTGTGTTCTATGTTTGACTGTTGCCAGTTCATCTTGTCTCGTCAAGCCTACCAGTTTTCCCATACTCCTGTTTCTTGTTAGTTCCTGTTTTCTAGTTCTTCCGGTTTTGACCATTCTGCCCGCCCTGACCCTGCCTGCCGTTCTGTACCTTACAGACTCTGCCCTGGATTGCTGACCTCTGCCTGCCCTTGATCTGTCATTTGCCTGCCCCCTGTTTCGTAAATAAACATTTGTTATTTCGAAGTGTCTGCATCTGGGTCTTATCCTGATAGATCAGGTGACTTAGGAGTAGATAAAGTGACCAACTCTCAACACATAAGGAAACATCTTTATTGGTGGCGTTGATAACCTTCACTTTAATGATCTCGACGAGTCATTCAAATGATGGCCCCGGCCAAAGAAATTAGAATGAATGGAGATATAATCCTAAACAGCAAAGACTTCATCACTGAGGGGCAAGCAATATATCTCTTTTAAAGGCCTTTATGTGAGGAGGAGGGAGCTTTCCAATGACAAACGTATTATCTGTCACTCACTATGCAAGGTTGAAGGGAGATATCCATGAGAAGCGGAATTGGAAACAAGGGCATTTTCATATAGGAAGGGCTTTTTTTATAATAGATGATCAGTGTCATTATGAGTGATGAGGTCCCACTGTCGTTATTCAAAACGCTAGTAAGAGCTGAGAACGACTTTCATTTCCAGGGAAAGATACCATCTTTTCCATAGCTTGCACATGTAGATGAGTTGGCCAGGACACTTTAGAAATAGGTGACTCATGGCCAAAAGTTATATTGGTTTACAGGTTGTTAGGGAGTATGCAGAACGTAGGCTGTACCTGTGGTTATGAGATCCTAAAGAACCTTGGGTTTCGACATAAGCATACATATTTTGTAAGTCACAATTATGTCATCACTGCCAATAGCTTGTTTAACTCTGCAGCATGCAGTCATACGTTCTTGTATACAGCAGTGTTTATGCTTATATAACTCCCTATCTCAGAGACTGGGAGTCTCATGGAGCTGAATGCATGGCCCTGATCAGAATGTCTTTTGCTTGGATTTTTGTATGTTTGTCTACATTGCAGTATATTTCCAGTTCAGCCTTAACCACGTGACAACAACAAGACTGTCAAAGTCAAATCATGTCCAAAATGGCCCTGGAGGATCAACAAGCCTTCTTAGGGTGGTTGGTCATATGTCCTTGCATTGGAGTATCTCCACTGTGTGTGAGAGCAACCTCAGACGGGAGATAGTTAACTTTGAGAAAAAGACAGTGATTAATGGATTGCCAGGACTAGCGTCTTTGCCAGTGCTTGGGAAAGATGGCTGTAGGCGTTTGCTCTCCATAATCCACGAAGTTCCCAACGTTAGGCTACATTCTTCGGAGAGACCAAAGGGGTATAATACAAAGCAGGATCAATGAGTTTATTTTTTTGAAAGATAAGCTTGAAATGAACACGGTCTAATTCACTCAATAACCAAAAACACATATCTAAGTTTAGCTTTCATATTAATGACCAGAAAATCAATAGTTATTTCTGGTTGTTTATCAAAGTTAGCTGGCTTATTCATTGATCCCGCTTTGTATACCCGTCAGGGTCAATATTCATGAAGCATTTCAGGTGTTCTGTTCTTGGTAAAATGTTGCTTTTTCGATAATAAAGAATGGGCAAGGGGGACTCTTTGTGAATACAGGCCCTGATGGCTTAAATGCTGAGAGAGCAGTGGAGGCTGGTAGGAGGAGTTAAAGGAGGACTGGCTCATTGTAATGGCTGGAATGGAATGGAGTCAAACATGTATACAAAAGTATGTGGACACCTCTTCAAATTACTGGATTCGGCTATTTCAGTCACACCCGTTGTTGACAGGTGTATAAAATCGAGCACACAGCCATGCAACCTCCATAGACAAACATTGGCAGTAGAATGGCCTTACTGTAGAGCTCAGTGACTTTCAACGTGGCACCATCATAGGATGCCACATTTCAAACAAGTCAGTTCGTCAAATTTCTGCCCTGCTAGAGTGGCCACGGTCATCTTTAAATGCTGTTATGTTGAAGTGGCAACGTCTAGGAGCAACAATGGCTCAGCCGCGAAGTGGTAGCGGGACCGCCGAGAATTGAAGCTCGTAGACGGTTAAAAACATTTGTCCTCGGTTGCAGCATTCACTACAGAGTTCCAAACTGCCTCTGGAAGCAACGTCAGCACAAGAACTGTTCGTCGGGATCTTCATGAAATGGTTTTCCATGGTCGAGCCCACAAACTTTTGGTAATTTAGTGTAGCTGTGTGGTGTGGCAAGGCTGAAGAAAATAAACAGGATAAACAAAACAAAATGGCCTCCTTGGGTTGATCTCTTTAGAAATTGTACCTATTGTGTGGCAGATAAAGAAAAATCTAATTCTCTCTGTCAATGTTGTGACAACATGTTTCATGAATTGGCTTTTGAGACGCGGCTTGAAAAGAGCAATTGTTACTGAACATGTGAGGTTAAAGGTCAATGTTGAATGCATTGTTGTGATTACTGTATAATAAACAAACCATTCTCTCTTAATAAATCAAATTGATAATACATATAAAAGGTTATACTTCATAATTTGAAGCCTATTGTAGCATTTATTTTGTATATTTCTGTAGTCTTTCCACTTATATAGACTATGTAGTCTATACTCTATACATTGCAATTCAGCTTTTAGAAGCAACATTTTACCTTTACGGTTTCCATGTTAGGACAGCCTCAATCTCAGCAGGTCTGAACAAACCATAATCGTTTTTTTTTTTAAGATTCAGTCTATAAGAGAATTTCATGGCCTAATTCCCCTGCAAGCCCTTCATTCAACCCATATTTTTCCACTCCACCCGTTCTTTTACCAGTCAGTGAATACTCCACCGCAGCCAGACAGCGAGAGGAAACTATCTGCCACTTAATTGGACTTCCTTTGCGAGTGGGGACTGGAAATGAAAATTAAATCAAGACTAATGAGCAATGAACAGTAAAAGAGGAAGATAAATGGTTTGATGGCAGCGAGACAGGCAAGGTTGAGAGAGTCAAATAACTTTCTCCCTTCCTAATTTCTCCATTCAAATGGGAGCTGAAGCAATCATATGCTTTCAGGGTAACGCAGGTCTTTGTTCCTCTAGGACAGGATCGACCACAGGCGTCTCGCGGGCCAAACCCATCTAGTGAGTGATTTTTGTGTGTACTTTTTGTTAAAACAAAACAACAACAAAAATGGTAAAATCACCAGGAATTCAGCTAAAATATATATAATTTAGTAAATCTGTTCCTAACTATTCCCACAAACATAAAAAGAGACACGTGATCATGCCTCAATGTAATCAATGTATGAAATTATTGTTATTTTTAAATACAATCTGTTTTTGTGCTTAGTTGTGGTCAATTTGCAGTGTACAAATTATTATAGTTATGTTTCGTCCCCCGGCCATCCGCTCCAACAAAAATCAGCCCCTGAATCTAGTTGAATTTACAAGACCTTTAAATAAGCAATACTACCAAATCAGATCCAGTAATAATATTGCATTGCATAAGGAAACTGTAAGATTGCCAAAGAAACATGTCTTGTATAGGTGATATTCACAAGTGTTACTAGTAAAGCTTTTGTTTTGAAGAGAGTGTTGAAAAAGAAAAAAGCAATTGTGTCTGTTTACTCGTCCAAATAAAGTAGCTGAGAAAAAAAGGTTTTAATTTCCTGATATCTTCAAGCTTGGCTGTGTGGCCGCTTCAGGGTATAGGAGATGTGGTTAAGCTGTTTTATAAGAATCCTCTCATGCTGTTTGAATAGATTTTTAAGCAGAGTCTAATAGGATAGTAGCAGCTTAATCTGCAGGCAATAGAGAACAATTACTTTTCTGCTTCGGTGGTCATAGCCTGGCCCTATGTCAGTGTGTCTAATGTGTTGTTTATACATAAGATGTTAAAGATATAATTTCGCACATACAACCTTGACATTGCCACTGACATCAAAGTTATACAGGAGTTGAATCCGTGTACAGCCTTGTACAGGATGGATAGTTTTAATTGTATAAATACAATGTGCATGACCGTGCTTCTGTGAAACACTTTGTAGAGAACCTCTTTTGCAATCACAGCCAAAGTGTTGGTTGATAGCATTGAGGCTTCTGTACAGGTTGTCCAAACTCACCATTTGATTAGTCAAATGTAAGTGTAAGTGGACGCTTTAATTTCATACCTTGCGTAGCTAGCTACTGTAGAAACCTAGTACAAGGTGGTAATGTAATGCAATAATACTTCTGCATGTTCTGATGAGAACATTAGATTTGTGCTTGGACAATTAGATTTTGATTGGCATAATTCATCATTACTATTAACACATGCATACAACACATTGTGGTTGTTCAGTGATTCAGGCCCATGGTTAATTTGTTTGCAGAACAAACAGAATAAACAGATGTCGGAAAAGAACACAAGAAAACATCTGATTTGTTCTTAATCCTCATGGTCCAAGAATACACAATGGTGTGTCATCATAATCATAAACAACAGCCATAAAGCCAGGAAATACAGATTTAAATAGCCATATAATTCCAAACTCAATAGATAATGTGCAAGTAATGTCAAGCTCAATGTCACAAATATAGGATCCAAATCTACCACATAATGTGGTCATGAGGCTATTAGTGAAGTCTGAATGTCCGTCTGTTATACTGCAGTTCAACCAAATGTTTTAAGGAAGAATGTGGCTTTAAGTAAAAAGTAATGCAAAACACCTGTCTCTGATTGAGAACCATATCAGGCCAATTGACAAACCTAAACATAGAAACACATAACATAGACTGCCCACCCCAACTCACGCCCTGACCATACTAACTAAAGACAAAACAAAGGAAAATAAAGGTCAGAACATGACACTCATAAAGTTATACAAATAACTCAAAAATGATACTCACAGTTTGCTGCAAGCACAAAACAAATATTAGAACGCAAGGCTCTTGATCCAGGAGGGGATTCTCTGCTTTTACAAAGTGAAGCTAACCACTTAGCTAGATAGCTAACTAGCTATTAAAACATTTAGTTGTGAATTCCATACTAGCGTGTGCTGCACCACAGTGAGTGACTCACAAGGCTCCGGTCTCTCGTTGTCCTGTGCTTGTAAACAAACACCACTTAACTGGGACTAACTGCACTTCCGGGTTGGAGCGAGCGGTCGCGTTTCGCACTTCGCTCCGCAGGTTGTATAACTTTTCATTACATTTCATTATAGTACAACGGTTTGATTTGTCTGATCTTAGCAATTTCTTCTTAGCTAGCTACATAGCCGTCTTTGTATCAAAGATAATTGCGTAATTATCGTAATTCGTCGTCCTAACGTAGTCAACACTGCTAGCTGGCCAGCAGCTAGCCAGCTAGCCAACGTCCACCGTCTACCGAATAGCAGCACTGTAGAAACTATTCCACTCAACGGAACGACTTGATTAGTGTAGTGTTAGCTAGCTACATAGTTGTCTTTGCTGTCTTCGCATCCAAGATAATTGTGTAGTTTAGAGTGTGTAGTTTTAGAGTGATTATCTTAATTTACCGAGGTTAGCTAGCCAGCTATTTGTCGTCCTTAACGTAGGAAACACTGCTAGCTAGCCAACAGCTAGCCAACGTCTACCGAATAGCAGCACTGTAGAAACTATTACATTCAACGGAACGACTTGATTAGCGTAGTGTTAGCTAGCTACATAGTTGTCTTTGCTGTCTTCGTATCCAAGATAATTGTGTAGATTACAGTAATTATCGTAATTTACCGAGGTTAGCTAGCCAGCTATTTGTCGTCCCTCTTAACGTAGGAAACACTGCTAGCTAGCCAGCAGCTAGCCAGCTAGCCAACGTCTACCGTCTACCGAATAGCAGCACTGTAGAGACTATTACATTACAACGGAACGACTTGGTTAGTGTAGTGTTAGCTAGCTACATAGTTGTCTTTGCTGTCAAGATAATTGTGTAGTTTTTGAGTAATTGTCGAGGTTACCTAGCCAGTTACCGAGGCTACCTAGCCAGCTACACTTTCTAACTAAGTCAACAACGCAGCCACTGCTAGCTAGCCTACTTCAGCAGCACTGTATCATTTTTAGTCAATAAGATTTCTTGCAACGTAAGTTTAACTTTCTGAACATTCGAGACGTGTAGTCCACTTGTCATTCCAATCTCCTTTGCATTAGCGTAGCCTCTTCTGTAGCCTGTCAACTATGTGTCTGTCTATCCCTCTTCTCTCCTCTCTGCACAGACCATACAAACGCTTCACACCGCGTGGCCGCTGCCTGGTGGTCCCAGCGCACACGACCCACGTGGAGTTCCAGGTCTCCGGCAGCCTCTGGAACTGCCGATCTGCGGCCAACAAGGCAGAGTTCATCTCAGCCTATGCTTCCCTCCAGTCCCTCGACTTCTTGGCACTGACGGAAACATGGATTACCACAGATAACACTGCTACTCCTACTGCTCTCTCCTCGTCTGCCCACGTGTTCTCGCACACCCCGAGAGCTTCTGGTCAGCGGGGTGGTGGCACTGGGATCCTCATCTCTCCCAAGTGGACATTCTCTCTTTCTCCCCTGACCCATCTGTCTATCGCCTCCTTTGAATTCCATGCTGTCACAGTTACCAGCCCTTTCAAGCTTAACATCCTTATCATTTATCGCCCCCCAGGTTCCCTTGGAGAGTTCATCAATGAGCTTGACGCCTTGATAAGCTCCTTTCCTGAGGATGGCTCACCTCTCACAGTTCTGGGTGACTTTAACCTCCCCACGTCTACCTTTGACTCATTCCTCTCTGCCTCCTTCTTTCCACTCCTCTCCTCTTTTGACCTCACCCTCTCACCTTCCCCCCCTACTCACAAGGCAGGCAATACGCTTGACCTCATCTTTACTAGATGCTGTTCTTCCACTAATCTCATTGCAACTCCCCTCCAAGTCTCTGACCACTACCTTGTATCCTTTTCCCTCTCGCTCTCATCCAACACTTCCCACACTGCCCCTACTCGGATGGTATCGCGCCGTCCCAACCTTCGCTCTTTCTCCCCCGCTACTCTCTCCTCTTCCATCCTATCATCTCTTCCCTCTGCTCAAACCTTCTCCAACCTATCTCCTGATTCTGCCTCCTCAACCCTCCTCTCCTCCCTTTCTACATCCTTTGACTCTCTATGTCCCCTATCCTCCAGGCCGGCTCGGTCCTCCCCTCCTGCTCCGTGGCTCGACGACTCATTGCGAGCTCACAGAACAGGGCTCCGGGCAGCCGAGCGGAAATGGAGGAAAACTCGCCTCCCTGCGGACCTGGCATCCTTTCACTCCCTCCTCTCTACATTCTCCTCTTCTGTCTCTGCTGCTAAAGCCACTTTCTACCACTCTAAATTCCAAGCATCTGCCTCTAACCCTAGGAAGCTCTTTGCCACCTTCTCCTCCCTCCTGAATCCTCCTCCCCCCCCCCCCCCCTCCTCCCTCTCTGCGGATGACTTTGTCAACCATTTTGAAAAGAAGGTCGACGACATCCGATCCTCGTTTGCTAAGTCAAACGACACCGCTGGTTCTGCTCACACTGCCCTACCCTGTGCTTTGACCTCTTTCTCCCCTCTCTCTCCAGATGAAATCTCGCGTCTTGTGACGGCCGGCCGCCCAACAACCTGCCCGCTTGACCCTATCCCCTCCTCTCTTCTCCAGACCATTTCCGGAGACCTTCTCCCTTACCTCACCTCGCTCATCAACTCATCCTTGACCGCTGGCTATGTCCCTTCCGCCTTCAAGAGAGCGAGAGTTGCACCCCTTCTGAAAAAACCTACACTCGATCCCTCTGATGTCAACAACTACAGACCAGTATCCCTTCTTTCTTTTCTCTCCAAAACTCTTGAACGTGCCGTCCTTGGCCAGCTCTCCTGCTATCTCTCTCAGAATGACCTTCTTGATCCAAATCAGTCAGGTTTCAAGACTAGTCATTCAACTGAGACTGCTCTTCTCTGTGTCACGGAGGCGCTCCGCACTGCTAAAGCTAACTCTCTCTCCTCTGCTCTCATCCTTCTAGACCTATCGGCTGCCTTTGATACTGTGAACCACCAGATCCTCCTCTCCACCCTCTCCGAGTTGGGCATCTCCGGCGCGGCCCACGCTTGGATTGCGTCCTACCTGACAGGTCGCTCCTACCAGGTGGCGTGGCGAGAATCTGTCTCCGCACCACGTGCTCTCACCACTGGTGTCCCCCAGGGCTCTGTTCTAGGCCCTCTCCTATTCTCGCTATACACCAAGTCACTTGGCTCTGTCATATCCTCACATGGTCTCTCCTATCATTGCTATGCAGACGACACACAATTAATCTTCTCCTTTCCCCCTTCTGATAACCAGGTGGCGAATCGCATCTCTGCATGTCTGGCAGACATATCAGTGTGGATGACGGATCACCACCTCAAGCTGAACCTCGGCAAGACGGAGCTGCTCTTCCTCCCGGGGAAGGACTGCCCGTTCCATGATCTTGCCATCACGGTTGACAACTCCATTGTGTCCTCCTCCCAGAGCGCTAAGAACCTTGGCGTGATCCTGGACAACACCCTGTCGTTCTCAACCAACATCAAGGCGGTGGCCCGTTCCTGTAGGTTCATGCTCTACAACATTCGCAGAGTACGACCCTGCATCACACAGGAAGCGGCGCAGGTCCTAATCCAGGCACTTGTCATCTCCCGTCTGGATTACTGCAACTCGCTGTTGGCTGGGCTCCCTGCCTGTGCGATTAAACCCCTACAACTCATCCAGAACGCCGCAGCCCGTCTGGTGTTCAACCTTCCCAAGTTCTCTCACGTCACCCCGCTCCTCCGCTCTCTCCACTGGCTTCCAGTTGAAGCTCGCATCCGCTACAAGACTATGGTGCTTGCCTACGGAGCTGTGAGGGGAACGGCACCTCCGTACCTTCAGGCTCTGATCAGGCCCTACACCCAAACAAGGGCACTGCGTTCATCCACCTCTGGCCTGCTCGCCTCCCTACCTCTGAGGAAGTACAGCTCCCGCTCAGCCCAGTCAAAACTGTTCGCTGCTCTGGCACCCCAATGGTGGAACAAACTCCCCCACGACGCCAGGTCAGCGGAATCAATCACCACCTTCCGGAGACACCTGAAACCCCACCTCTTTAAGGAATACCTAGGATAGGATAAAGTAATCCTTCTAACCCCCCCCCCCTTAGAGTTAGATGCACTATTGTAAAGTGGTTGTTCCACTGGACATCATAAGGTGAATGCACCAACTTGTAAGTCGCTCTGGATAAGAGCGTCTGCTAAATGACTTAAATGTAATGTAAATGACTACCGGTAAAGCTTCATAATGAAAAATTATATGACAGCTGAAATGAAGAACGAGATCTTCCTAATCTCATAATGTATTGCACAAGTTGACTGCAGGTATTTACTTATAAAGTACCTACAAATATTCAAATGTATTGACGGTATTGTAAAACCATCCCGTGGCTATTTCCAAATACCCCGGTATACGGTATATACGGTATACTGCCCAAGCCTACAATATCCCACAGCTAAGGGATGTATCCAGGCACTCCACTTTGCGTTGTGCATAAGACCAGCCCTTAGCCGTTGTATATTGGCACTATACCACACCCCCTCGGGCCTTATTGCTTAAATAACATTTAAACATGTTTCTGCCTTCATAAGAATCAATACACAATAAGAATGGATGTGAAAATATTTCAGAAAGGATTTCTATAGGCTAATGGGAAGTCATCAATGTGTGTGTGATATTGCATGCTCTGCCTATACAGTATCAAATCAAATTGTATGTGTCACATGCGCCGAATACAACAGTTGCAGACGTTACATTGAAATGCTAACTTACAAGCCATTAACCAACAATGCAGTTTTAAGAAAATACCCCAAAAATTCCTGAGGGGGAATAGGTTTTGTCGTACCCTCTTCATGACAGTCTTGTTGTGTTAGGACCATGTTAGTTTGCTGGTGATGTGGACGCCAAGGAACTTGAAGCTCTCAAACTGCTCCACCACAGCCCCGTCGATGAGAATGGGGGCGTGCTCTGTCCTCATTTTTCTGAGGTACACAATAATCTCCTTTGTCTTAATCACGTTGAGGGAGAGGTTGTTGCCCTTGCACCACACGGTCAGGTCACTGACCTCCTCCTTATAGCCTGGTGTTGGAGTCGTGCCTGGCCGTGCAGTCATGAGTGAGCAGGGAGTAAAGGAGGGGACTGAGCACGCACCCCTGAGGGGCCCCCGTGTTGAGGAACAGCGTGGTGGATATGTTGTTACATACCCTTACCTCCTGGGGGTGCACCGTCAGGAAGTCCAGGATCCAGTTGCAGAGGGAGGTGTTTAGTCCCAGTGTCCTTAGCTTATTGATGAGCTTTGAGGGCACTATGGTGTTGAACGCTGAGCTGTAGTCAATGAATAGCATTCTCACATAGGTTTTCCTTTTGTCCAGGTGTGAAAAGGAAGTGTGGAGTGCAATCTATTCAATCTATTCAATCTATGCAATCTATTCTACCACACCCAGAAATCTGCTCCTTTTATTCTCTGTACTCAACGCACTAGACGACCAGTTTTGATAGCCTTTAGCTGTACCCTCATCCTACACCTCCTCTGTTCCTCGGGTGATGTGGAGCTTAACCCAGGCCCTGCATGCCCCCAGGCACTCTCATTTGTTGACTTGTTGACTTGCAACCGAAAAAGCCTTGGTTTCATGCACGTTAACATCAGAAGCCTCCTCCCTAAGTTTGTTTTACTCACTGCATTAGCACACTCTGCCAACCCTGATGTCCTTGCCGTGTCTGAATCCTGGTTTAGGAAGGCCACCAAAAATTCTGAGATTTCCATACCCAACTACAACATTTTCCGTCAAGATAGAACTGCCAAAATGGGGAGGAGTTGCATTCTACTCCAGAGATAGCCTGCAAAGTTCTGTCACACTTTCCAGGTCTATGCCCAAACAATTCGAGCTTCTAATTTTTTTTATTAATCTCTCCAGAAATAAGTATCTCACTGCTGTGCCCTGGACACCATATGTGAATTGATTGAACCCCCATCTATCTTCAGAGTTCCTTCTGTTAGGTGACCTAAACTGGGATATGCTTTTTCACCCCGGCAGTCCTACAATCTAAGGAAGATGCCCTCAATCTCACACAAATGATCAAGGAATCCACCAGGTACAACCATAAATCTGTAAACATGGGCACCCTCATAGACATTATCCTGACCAACTTGCCCTCCAAATACACCTCTGCTGTTTTCATTCAGGATCTCAGCGATCACTGCCTCATTGCCTGCATCCGCTATGGGTCCGCGGTCAAACGACCACCCCTCATCACTGTCAAACGCTCCCTAAAACACTTCTGCGAGCAGGCCTTTCTAATCGACCTGGCCCGGGTATCCTGGAAGGATATTGACCTCATCCCGTCAGTCGAGGATGCCTGGTCATTCTTTAAAAGCAATTTCCTCACCATCTTAAATAAGCATGCCCCTTTCAAAAAATGTAGAATTAAGAACAGATATAGCCCTTGGTTCACTCCAGACCTGACTGCCCTCGACCAGCACAAAAACATCCTGTGGCGGACTGCACTAGCATCGAATAGTCCCTGTGATATGCAACTTTTCAGGGAAGTCAGGAACCAATACACGCAGTCAGTCAGGAAAGCAAAGGCTAGCTTTATCAAACATAAATTTGCAACCTGTAGCTCTAACTCCAAAAAATTTTTGGACACTGTAAAGTCCATGGAGAATAAGACCACCTTCTCCCAGCTGCCCACTGCACTGATGCTGGGTAACACTGTCACCACTGATAAATCCACGATAATCGCGAATTTCAATAAGCATTTCTCTACGGCTGGCCATGCTTTCCTCCTGGCTACCCCAACCCCGGCCAACAGCGCGGCACCCCCCGCAGCTACTTGCCCAAGCCTCCCCAGCTTCTCCTTCACCCAAATCCAGATAGCAGATGTTCTGAGAGAGCTGCAAAACCTGGACCCGTACAAATCGGCTGGGCTAGACAATCTGGACCCTCTCTTTCTAAAATTATCCACAGCCATTGTTGCAACCCCTATCACCAGTCTGTTCACCTCTCTTTCGTCCGAGATCCCTAAAGATTGGAAAGCTGCCGCGGTCATCCCCCTCTTCGAAGGGGGTGACACTCTAGACCCAAACTGTTATAGACCTATATCCATCCTGCCCTGCCTTCCTAAAGTCTTGGAAAGCCAAGTTAATAAACAGATCACTGACCATTTCGAATCCCACCGTACCTTCTCCGCTGTGCCATTCAGTTTCCGAGCTGGTCACGGCTGCACCTCAGCCACGCTCAAGGTACTAAACGATATCATAACCGCCATTGATAAAAGATAGTACTGTGCAGCCGTCTTCATCGACCTGGCCAAAGCTTTCGACTCTGTCAATCACCATATTCTTATCGGCAGACTCAACAGCCTTAGTTTCTCAAATGACTGCCTCGCCTGGTTCACCAAATACTTCTCAGACAGAGTTCAGTGTGTCAAATCGGAGGGCCTGTTGTCCGGACCTCTGGCAGTCTCTATGGGGGTACCATAGGGTTCAATTCTCGGGCCGACTCTTTTCTCTGTATGTATCAACAATGTCGCTCTTGCTGCGGGTGATTCCCTGATCCACCTCTATGCAGACGACACCATTCTGTATACATCTGGCCCTTCTTTGGATACTGTGTTAACTAACCTCCAAACGAGCTTCAATGCCATACAACACTACTTCCGTGGCATCCAACTGCTCTTAAACACTGGTAAAATCAAATGCATGCTTTTCAACCATGCACTGCCCGCACCCGCCAGCCCAACTAGCATCACTACTCTGGGCGGTTCTGACTTAGTATATGTGGACAACTAAAAATACCTAGGTGTCTGGCTAGACTGTAAACTCTCCTTCTAGACTCATATTAAACATCTCCAATTCCAAATTAAATCTAGAATCGGCTTCAGCAGGTATATCTCACTGGTCATCCCCAAAGCCAACACCTCTTTGGCCGCCTTTCCTTCCAGTTCTCTGCTGTCAATGACTGGAACGAATTGCAAAAATCACTGAAGCTGGAGACTTATATTTCTCCCACTAACTTTAAACATCAGCTATCTGAGCAGCTAACCGATCACTGCAGCTGTACATAGCCCGTCTGTAAATAGCCCACCCAATCTACCTATCTCATCCCCATATACACCAGTATCACTACTTGCACATCACCATCTGCTCGTCTATCACTCCAGTGTTAATTTGCTAAATTGCAATTACTTCGCTACTATGGCCTATTTATTGCCTTACCTCCTCACGCCATTTGCACACACTGTATATAGACTTTCTTTCTTTTTCTATTGTGTTATTGACTGTACTCTCGTTTATTCCATGTGTAACTCTGTGTTGTTTGTGTCGCACTGCTTTGCTTTATCTTGGCCAGGTCGCAGTTGTAAATGAGAACTTGTTCTCAACTAGCTTACCTGGTTAAATAAAGGTGAAATACATTATTTTTTAAATTTTAAGTAAAGATTGCATCATCTGTGGATCTGTTGGTGCGATATGCAAATTGGAGTGGGTCTAGGGTTTCTGGGATAAAGGTGTTAAATCTGAGCCATGACCAGCCTTTTAAAGCATTTCATGGCTGCAGATGTGAGTGCCACAGGTCAGTAGTCATTTAACCAGGCAAGTCAGTTAAGAACAAAATCTTGTTTTCAAGGATGGCCTAGGAACACTTGGTTAACTGCCTTGTTCAGGGGCAGACTCAGACAGGGAGATGTTGAAAATGTCAGGGAAGACACTTGCCAGTTGGTCAGCGCATGCTCGGAGTACACGTCCTGGTAATCTGTCTGGCCCTGCGGCCTTGTGAATGTTGACCTGTTTAAAGGTCTTACTCACATCGGCTGCAGAGAGTGTTTGTTTATCCCACGTGTAACTCTGTGTTGTTGTTTTTGTTGCACTGCTTTGCTTTATCTTGGCCAGGTCGCAGTTGTAAATGAGAACTTGTTCTCAACTGGCTTACCTGGTTATTAAATAAAGGTCAAATAAAAAATAAAACATAAAACATCCGACGAGCGTCGGAGCTGGTGTAGTATGATTCTATTTTAGTCCTGTATTGACTCTTTGCCTGTTTGATGGTTCATCGGGGATAGCGGGATTTCTAATAAGCTTCCGGGTTAGAGTCCCGCTCCTTGAAAGCGGCAGCTCTACCGTTTAGCTCAGTGTGAATGTTGCCTGTAATCCATGGCTTCTGGTTGGGGTATATACATACAGTCACTGTGGGGACGATGTCCTTGATGCACTTATTGATAAAGCCAGTGACTGATGTGGTGTACACCTCAATGCCATCAGAAGAATCCCGGAACATATTCCAGTCTGTGCTAGCAAAACAGTCCTGTAGTTTAGCATCTGCTTCATCTGACCAATTTTTTATAGACCGAGTCACTGGTGCTTCCTGCTTTCATTTTTGCTTGTAAGCAGGAATCAGGAGGATAGAATTATGGTCAGATTTGCCAAATGGAGGGCAAGGTGGCAGAGTTCCAGCATGATTGTCCAGTATGTACTAAAGTGCTTAACATATGGCCATGTTTATGACCGAAATGTTGAACATAATTGTCATCAGAGGCTCCTTATTTGCCTAAATGGCATACCCGGCTGGCATGCAGACATACAGGTACATACACTGAGTGTACACAACATTAGGAACACCAGCCTAATATTTAGTTGCACCCCCTTTTGCACACAGAACAGCATCAATTAGTTGGGGCATGGCTTCTACAAGGTGTTGAAAGTGTTCCACAGGGATGATGGCCCATGTTGACTCCAATGCTTCCCTCACTTGTGTCAAGTTATGGCTTCCCGAGTGGCGCAACGATCTAAGGCACTGCATTGCAGTGGTAGAGGTGTCACTACAGACCCTGGTTTGTTCCCAGGCTGTGTCACAGTCCCGTAGGGTGGCGCACAATTGGCCCAGCTTCGTCCGGGTTAGGGGAGGATTTGGCAGGGGGGTAGGCCATCATTGTAAATAAGAAATTGTTCTTAACTGACTTGCCTAGTTTAATAAAGAAACTTTTTTTTTAAAGTTGGCTGGATGTCCTTTGGATGGTGGACCATTCTTGATACACATGTGAAACTGTTGAGCGTGAAATACCCGGCAGCTTTTTAGTTTTTGACACACTCCAACCGGTGTGCCTGGCACCTACTAACATACCCTGTTCAAAGACACTTTAATATCTTGTCTTGCCCATTCACCCTCTGAATGGCACACATACACAATCCATGTCTCAACTGTCTCAAGGCTTAAAAATCCTTCTTTACCCTGTCTTCTCCCTTTCTTCGACACTGATTGAATTGGATTTAACAGGTTACATCAATAAGGGATAATAGCTTTCACCTAGATTCACCTGGTCAGTCGATGACATGGAAAGACCAGGTGTTCCTAATGTTTTGTACACTCAACTAGAATTCTGGTCTATACCATTGAAGAAAAAAGACAGTTATTACTTCCCAAAGGCCTCTTACCCAGTACAGCATAGAACCATGTATACGTGTAGCAGTAGAGGTTGCTGAGGGGAGGACGGCTCATAATAATGTCTGGAACGGAGCGAATGGAATGACATCAAACCATGTGTTTGATGTATTTAATATCATTCCACTCATTCCACTCCAGCCATTACCACGAGCCCATCCTCCCCAATTAAGGTGCGACCAACCTCCCTTGACGTGTAGCTCATTAAAGCGGAAATCTGCAGTGACAACAGTACAACAGCAAAACATCAATGGGTATACTGTATATTATTAATTTAAACATTCAACAATGAATGTACTAATCACAGATTGCTCCTTTAAACATTTTGGAAAGCCTGCTTTCTAAAGCATTAGGGGACTTCTCACCCAAAATCTGGGTCCCAGAGAGAGGGAAAGTTTGGATCAGTACAAGGCACGGTTAAAAGATAAGATATCTGGGCACCCCCGTTGTGTCTTGAACAATATACTGTAATAGAGCGGAACAACTAAAGGCACTTCCTGATTACTTCGCCTAAATTCTCTTTTTGGTTATCCTTGACATCTCAATAAAATGTAATTGGATGAAGTGACTGAGAAATAATGTACTTCGCACAAAGCAATCTACAGGCTTGCAGATACCTTCCACGAGGATTAATGTTATTATTACAGTTCAGCCGCCACACAATCAACAACGGGGAATTGACTGCTCTCCTTCGTTCCGACCGCAATACCAGCCAGATATATTTCCAAATGCCAAACATTTATTTTTGTTAAGAGGCTAGATAATTAGGATTCTGAGTGGGACAATCATGCTGGAACTCTGCCACCTTGCTTCCCTGAAGAATAACAACAAAGTTAACAGCGAGCCATTCCTTACCCGCTGTTATTATCATTGGTTTCAATCAATTTTACACCATTAGGTATCACCTAAATCAATGCATATTGGATATTCCATTATCCGAACATTCCAACATTGACTCTTGTATAGACCACCCGAGTGACTGTTGCTTGATTCCAGATCTATAACTGTCCAAGCAGTGGAGCCCACATATTTAGCCTGTTTAAATGTCTGATTATGATATTTATGATACTGTTCAAAGGGTAAACTACCTAAGGTCAATGTAAAGAGCACCACATGGGTGCAGCATAGGCACAGGCAAAACTAGGCACAGATTTGTCCCACAGGGCCACCATACCATAAATCAAATACTAACCCTTTATTTTTACCACAATATGTTTGTGTGAGTCAGATTGTGAGCCATAGATGCTATTAAAGCTAATGAACCAGAGCCATATATCCTTATTTCATCACAAAACTCTCTCTCTCTCAAACATTAGAATGAAGACAGTGGAGCTTCACAGCTGAAGCAGAATGTATAAAAGGTATAATTTACCATTTAAATACAGTGGGAAACTAGTCTTAATTGCTATCACGGATTACCCCTAAACCAGTCAAATGACAGGTAGTGTTGACTGAGATAAGAAAGTCTCTCCACTCTCAAATTATCAGGCCCATCAAGATAGGAGAGCAATTTCCAGGCTCTCATTTTATTAGCCATGCATATCAATGCTCCATTAATCAAATCCCAAACCGACCCCAAAACCCCCTTCACCTGCCCAGTTCATTTTAATGGCACTATCTTAAGAGGTTCTACTTCCCAGCTGAGTGACCTGATAGATAGATTCCCATTGGAGGGACTAGATAGATAGATTCAGGTTGGAGGAACTAGATAGATAGATTCCCATTGGAGGGACTAGATAGATATATTCCTATTGAAGGGACTAGATATATAGATTCCCATTGGAGGGACTAGATAGATAGATTCCAAATGGAGGGACTAGATAGATATATTCCTATTGAAGGGACTAGATATATAGATTCCCATTGGAGGGACTAGATAGATAGATTCCAATTGGAGGGACTAGATAGATAGATTCCCATTGGAGGGACTAGATAGAAAGATTCCCATTTGAGGGACTAGATAGATAGATTCCCATTGGAGGGACTAGATAGATAGATTCCCATTGGAGGGACTAGATAGATAGATTCCCATTGGAGGGACTAGATAGATAGATAGATAGATAGATAGATAGATAGATAGATAGATAGATAGATAGATAGATAGATAGATAGATAGATAGATAGATAGATAGATAGATAGATAGATAGATAGATAGATAGATAGATAGATTGATTGATTGATTGATTGATTGATTGATTGATTGATTGATTGATTGATTGATTACCGGTCAAAAGTTTTAGAACACCTACTCATTATGCTGAGCACTTGTTGGCTGCTTTTCCTTCACTCTGCAGTCCGACTCATCTCGAACCATCTCAATTTGGTTGAGGTAAGGGGATTGTGGAGGCCAGGTCATCTGATGTAGCACTCCAATTTTTTACATTTTATTTCACCTTTATTTTACCAGGTAAGCTAGTTGAGAACAAGTTCTCATTTACAACTGCGACCTGGCCAAGATAAAGCAAAGCAGTGCGACACAAACAACAACACAGAGTTACACATGGAATAAACACGCGTACAGTCAATAACACAATAGAAAAATAAAGAAAATCTATATACAGTGTGTGCAAATGGCGTGAGGAGGTAAGGCAATAAATAGGCCATAGTAGCGAAGTAATTACAATTTAGCAGATTAACACTGGAGTGATAGATGAGCATATGATGATGTGTAAGTAGTGATACTGGTGTGCAAAAGAGCAGAAAATTAAATAAAAACAATATGGGGATGAGGTAGGTAGATTGGGTGGGCTATTTACAGATGGACTATGTACACCTGCAGGAATCGGTTAGCAGCTCAGATAGCTGATGGTTAAAGTTAGGGAGGGAAATATAAGTCTCCAGCTTCAGAAATTTTTGCAATTCGTTCCAGTCACTGGCAGCAGAGAACTGGAAGGAAAGGCGGCCAAATGCGGTGTTGGCTTTGGGGATGACCAGTGAGATATACCTGCTGGAGCGCATGCTACGGGTGGGTGTTGTTATCGTGACCAGTGAGCTGAGATAAGGCACTCTCCTTCTTGGTAAAATAGCCCTTACACAGCCTGGAGGTGTGTTGGGTCATTGTCCTGTTGAAAACTAGGTGCAAACCAGATGGGATACCGTATCGCTGCTGAATGCTGTGGTAGCCATGCTGGTTAAGTGTGCCTTGAATTCTAAATAAATCACAGAAAGTGTCACCAGCAAAGCACCAACACACCATAACACCTCCTCCGCCATGCTTTAAGGAGAGAAATACAAATGCGGAGATCATCCGTTCACCCACACCTTGTCTCACAAAGACACAGTGGTTGGAACCAAACAATCTCCAATTTGGACTCCAGGCCAAAAGACAAATTTCCACCGGTCTAATGTCCATTGCTCAGGTTTCTTGTCCCAAGCAAGTCTCTTCTAATTGGTGTCCTTTAGTAGTGGTTTCTTTGAAGCAATTTGAACACGAAGGCCTAATTCACAGTCTCCTCTGAACAGTTGATGTTGAGATGTGTCTGTTACTTGAACTCTGTGAAGTATTTATTTGGGCTGCAATTTCTGAGGCTGGTAACTCTAATGAACTTATCCTCTGCAGCAGAGGAAACTCTGGGTCTTCCATTCCTGTGGCGATCCTCATGAGAGCTAGTTTCATCATAGCGCTTGATGGTTTTTGGGACGGCACTTGAAGAAACGTTGACATTTTGCGTATTGACTTACCTTCATGTCTTAAAGTAATGATGGACTGTCATTTCTCTTTGCTTATTTGAGCTGTTCTTGCCATAATATGGACTTGGTATTTTACCAAATTGTGCTATCTTCTGTATACCCCCCTACCTTGACACAACACAACTGATTGGCTCAAACGCATTAAGAAGGAAAGAAATTCCACAAATGAACTTTTAGGAAGCCACACCTGTTAATTGAAATGCATTCCAGGTGACTACCTCATGAAGCTGGATGAGGTAATGCCAAGAGTGTCCAAAGCTGTCATCAAGGCAAAGGGTTGCTATTTGAAGAATCTCAAATATAAAATATATTTTGATTTGTTTAACACTTTTTTGGTTACTACATGATTCCATATGTGTTTCTTCATAGTTTTGATGTCTTCACTATTATTCTACAATGTAGAAAATAGTAAAAAATAAAGAAAATACATTAAATGAGTAGGTGTTCTAAAACCTTTGACTGGTAGTGTAGATGCAGACAGAGACAGCTTTGCATGAATAAGTCAAAATAAAAGTATAAGACTTTTTTGGAGAAAATGTATTCGATACAGTAATATTAACTACGTTCGTGTGTTTTGGATGGAACTCCTTGAATAGATTTCTTCAGATTAATATTGTAAACCTCATTGAGTTTTCAGTGTTATTTTTCCATTCGCCACTACCAGCGTGAGTCAACAATTACTTTTTGAAACTGAATGATGAAATGGCACAAGATGAAGATTGACAGAATGTAAATTGCTCAACAGTTTTCCATCATCGGTGACTGTAAAAAATGGTTGGGGGGGGTGCTTTGGTGGGAAAAACCCTGAATACTATCCTTCTCATCTGTTACACGGCTGAGAAGCATGACAGTGTGATTGATTGCTACTTTTGTTAAACAAAGCAATTAAGTCAGAGGCTACATCTCAGAGGCTACATCTCCAATGGTACCCTATTCCCTATGTAGTGCACTACTTTTGACCAGGGTCTAAGTCAAAAGTAGTGCACTAAATAAGGGATAGGGTGCCATTTGGGATGCAGTCAGAGAGTAGTTGTTGTTGTGATGAGGGAATCTGTGGTGTCTTAAAGAGCGATTGCCCATAAAAAATGTACTTCTGGTTTTGAAAATGGCCTGTGTGGCATCAATTTGAGTCAGAAACATTTCTTCTAGTGTCAAAATTGACTGCAAGCTAAAAACAGGATAATTCCTGTCATAAAGTCAGTCTTGACCAAAACAGATATTTGCGAGACGATAGGAAAAAAATGTCATGTCACGGAATGAAGTCTACCATAACATGCCCACAGCTGGCAGCACCCAAGTAATGATCAATTCGGAGCACAGCTGCATACCACCTGATCATAATGCCTATAGTCAATTTGGTTTGACATACTGTACGATATCCATATGAGGCTAGTTATGGAGCATCAAAATATGGGATATTATTTTAAAATGTCATAGCTCTGTCATAGTCATAGTCATAACTGTAGAAATGTATATAGAAATATTGAACGCATTTAATGAGAGAACTAAAACATGTGCAACATTAAAATATTGTCCCATTTACATTGTGTAATTTATTGAAGGTCCCTAACTAGCCCCAAAGATAGGCTATCCAAAGTCAAACAAATTTTGCCACGGTCGCACACCAGCCAGCTGCAGCTAATTGGCTAAATTATTTTGCTAACTCTTCCCACCTGCGAACACACACAAGAGACATCCACATCAAACCACACCCCGAAACCAACTCACGATGTAATTCAGTCACGGCCGCTAGCAATTCTTAATGAACCAAATCTAAAACGAGGCCAAATCAGGAAGTGCAGTCACCCTTTAAATTACACTAACCAATGGAGAAAGACCTGAAATACATTACTAATTAAAATGGATGATTTAAGGATGAGAAGCATGAGTGCTTTCACACTATAGTAATATTCAAATGAGAGGAGTATGCATAATCAAAACCTACAGAGGGATGAAGGCAGTCTTTTTGGATGAACAGTATCTTTATAATCAAAGATACAGAAATCGTGCTGCAAATGAAAGCCGTTGGCCAGGTCATTGGGCCTGTTGGCGTGATACAGTGTTTGAAGCCACAAAGCAAAGCGGTCTATTGTGAAAGACATTCATGACTCGATAACAGCTAATTCATTAAATTAGGTTCATAAATATGTACAGTGCCTTCAGAAAGTATTCACACACTTTACTTTTTCCACATTTTGTTGTGTTAAATCAATTAAATTAAGCTTTTTTGTCACTGGCCTACACACAATACCCCATCATGTCAATGTAGATTTTTTCCCCTTTTTTACAAATTAATAAAAAATGGAAAGATGAAATGTTTTAAGTCAATAAGAATTCCACCCCTATGTTATGGCACGCCTAAATAAGTTCAGGAGTTCAAATGTGTTTAACAAGTCACATAATAAGTTGCATGGACTCAATCTGTGTGCAATAATAGTGTTTAACATAATTTTTGAACGAGTACCTCATCTCCGTACCCCACACATACAATTATCTGTAAGGTCCCTCTATCGAGTAGGGAATTTCAACCATAAAAACCAGGGAGGTTTTTCAATGCCTCACAAAGAAGGGCACCTATTGGTAGATTTGTAAAAATAAAAAAGCATACATTGAATATCCCTTTGAGCAAATCAAATCAAATCTAATTTTATTTGTCACATACACATGGTTAGCAGATGTTAATGCGAGTGTAGCGAAATGCTTGTGCTTCTAGTTCTGACAATGCAGTAATAACCAACAAGTAATCTAACCTAACAATTCCACAACTACTACCTTATACACACAAGTGTAAAGGGATAAAGAATATGTACATAAAGATATATGAATGAGTGATGGTACAGAACGTCATAGGCAAGATGCAGTAGATGGTATAGAGTACAGTATATACATATGAGATGAGTAATGTAGGGTATGTAAACATAAAGTGGCATAGTTTAAAGTGGCTAGTGATACATGTATTACATAGAGATGGCAAGATGCAGTAGATGATATAGAGTACAGTATATACATATACATATGAGATGAGTAATGTAGGGTATGTAAACATTATATTAAGTGGCATTGTTTAAAGTGGCTAGTGGTACATTTTTACATAATTTCCATCAATTCCCATTATTAAAGTGGCTGGAGTTGAGTCAGTATGTTGGCAGCGGCCGCTAAATGTTAGTGGTGGCTGTTTAACAGTCTGATGGCCTTGAGATAGAAGCTGTTTTTCAGTCTCTCGGTCCCTGCTTTGATGCACCTGTACTGACCTCGCCTTCTGGATGATAGCGGGGTGAACAGGCAGTGGCTTGGGTGGTTGTTGTCCTTGATGATCTTTATGGCCTTCCTGTGACATCGGGTGGTGTAGGTGTCCTGGAGGGCAGGTAGTTTGCCCCCGGTGATGCGTTCTGCAGACCTCACTACCCTCTGGAGAGCCTTACGGTTGTGGGCGGAGCAGTTGCCGTACCAGGCGGTGATACAGCCCGACAGGATGCTCTCGATTGTGCATCTGTAGAAGTTTGTGAGTGCTTTTGGTGACAAGCCGAATTTCTTCAGCCTCCTAAGGTTGAAGAGGCGCTGCTGCGCCTTCTTCACAACGCTGTCTGTGTGGGTGGATCAATTCAGTTTGTCCGTGATGTGTACACCGAGGACCTTAAAACTTTCCACCTTCTCCACTACTGACCCGTCGATGTGGATAGGGGGGTGCTCCCTCTGCTGTTTCCTGAAGTCCACAATCATCTCCTTTGTTTTGTTGACGTTGAGTGTGAGGTTATTTTCCTGACACCACACTCCGAGGGCCCTCACCTCCTCCCTGTAGGCCGTCTCGTCGTTGTTGGTAATCAAGCCTACCACTGTAGTGTCATCCGCAAACTTGATGATTGAGTTGGAGGCGTGCATGGCCACGCAGTCGTGGGTGAACAGGGAGTACAGGAGAGGGCTCAGAACGCACCCTTGTGGGGCCCCAGTGTTGAGGATCAGCGGGGTGGATATGTTGTTACCTACCCTCACAACCTGGGGGCGGCCCGTCAGGAAGTCCAGGACCCAGTTGCACAGGGCGGGGTCGAGACCCAGGGTCTCGAGCTTGATGACGAGTTTGGAGGGTACTATGGTGTTAAATGCTGAGCTGTAGTCGATGAACAGCATTCTCACATAGGTATTCCTCTTGTCCAGATGGGTTAGGGCAGTGTGCAGTGTGGTTGCGATTGCGTCGTCTGTGGACCTATTGGGTCGGCAAGCAAATTGGAGTGGGTCTAGGGTGTCCGGTAGGGTGGAGGTGATATGGTCCTTGACTAGTCTCTCAAAGCACTTCATGATGACGGAAGTGAGTGCTACGGGGCGGTAGTCGTTTAGCTCAGTTACCTTAGCTTTCTTGGGAACAGGAACAATGGTGGCCCTCTTGAAGCATGTGGGAACAGCAGACTGGGATAAGGATTGATTGAATATGTCCGTAAACACACCAGCCAGCTGGTCTGCGCATGCTCTGAGGACGCGGCTGGGAATGCCGTCTGGGCCTGCAGCCTTGCGAGGGTTAACACGTTTAAATGTTTTACTCACCTCGGCTGCAGTGAAGGAGAGCCCGCAGGTTTTGGTAGCGGGCCGTGTCAGTGGCACTGTATTGTCCTCAAAGCGAGCAAAAAAGTTATTTAGCCTGTCTGGGAGCAAGACATCCTGGTCCGCGACGGGGCTGGTTTTCTTTTTGTAATCCGTGATTGACTGTAGACCCTGCCACATACCTCTTGTGTCTGAGCTGTTGAATTGCGACTCGATTTTGTCTCTGTACTGGGACTTAGCTTGTTTGATTGCCTTGCGGAGAGAATAGCTACACTGTTTGTATTCGGTCATGTTTCCGGTCACCTTGCCCTGGTTAAAAGCAGTGGTTCGCGCTTTCAGTTTCACGCGAATGCTGCCGTCAATCCACGGTTTCTGGTTTGGGAATGTTTTAATCGTTGCTGTGGGTACGACATCGTCAATGCACTTCCTAATGAACTCGCTCACCGAATCAGCATATTCGTCAATGTTGTTGTTGGACGCAATGCGGAACATATTCCAATCCGCGTGATCGAAGCAGTCTTGAAGCGTGGAATCAGATTGGTCGGACCAGCGTTGAACAGACCTGAGCGCGGGAGCTTGTTGTTTTAGTTTCTGTTTGTAGGCTGGAAGCAACAAAATGGAGTCGTGGTCAGCTTTTCCGAAAGGAGGGCGGGGGAGGGCCTTATATGCGTCGCGGAAGTTAGTATAACAATGATCCAAGGTTTTACCAGCCCTGGTAGCACAATCGATATGCTGATAGAATTTAGGGAGTTTTGTTTTTAGATTAGCCTTGTTAAAATCCCCAGCTACAATGAATGCACCCTCAGGGTGTGTGGTTTCCAGTTTACAAAGAGTCAGATAAAGTTCGTTCAGGGCCATCGATGTGTCTGCTTGGGGGGGAATATATACGGCTGTGATTATAATCGAAGAGAATTCCCTTGGTAGATAATGCGGTCGACATTTGATTGTGAGGAGTTCTAGATCAGGTGAACAGAATGACTTGAGTTCCTGTATGTTGTTATGATCACACCACGTCTCGTTAATCATAAGGCATACACCCCCGCCCCTCTTCTTACCAGAAAGATGTATGTTTCTGTCGGCGCGATGCGTGAAGAAACCAGCTGGCTGCACCGACTCCGTTAGCGTCTCTTGAGTTAGCCATGTTTCCGTGAAGCAGAGGACGTTACAATCCCTGATGTCTCTCTGGAATGTTACCCGTGCTCGGATTTCATCAACCTTATTGTCAAGAGACTGGACATTGGCGAGTAGTATGCTAGGGAGTGGAGCGCGATGTGCCCGTCTCCGAAGCCTGACCAGGAGACCGCTACGTTTGCCCCTTTTACGGCGTCGCATAGGGTCCTCGGCTGGGATCAGATCCATTGTATTGGGTGGAAGGCAAAACACTGGATCTGTTTCGGGAAAGTCATATTCCTGGTTGGAACGATGGTGAGTTGACGTTAATCTTATATTCAGTAGTACCTCCCGACTGTATGTAATGAAACCTAAGATTACCTGGGGTACCAATGTAAGGAATAACACATGGTGCTCTATACTTTCAACAAAGTATAGAGCATGGTGAAGTTAGGAATTTTTCCCAGTTTCCCATAATGACAAAGCGAAAACAGGTTAAGATTTGTTTGCACATTTATACAAATAAAAAACAGAAATATCTTATTTACATAAGTATTCAGACCCTTTGATATGACACTCCAAACTGAGCTCAGGTGCATCCTGTTTCCATTGATCATCCTTGAGATGACAAATTGATTGGAGTCCACCTGTGATAAATTCAATTGATTGGACATGATTTGGAAAGGCACACCACTGTCTATATTAAGTCCCACAGTTGACAGTACATGTCAGAGCAAAAACAAAGCCATGAGGTCGAAGGAATTGTCCGTAGAGCTCCGAGACAGGATTGTGCCGAGCAACACTTCACCAATCAGGCCTTTATGGTAGAGTGGCCAGACGGAAGCCACTCCTTGGTAAAAGGCACATGACAGCCCAATTGGAGTTTGCCAAAAGGCACCTAAAGACTCTCAGACCAAGAGAAACAAGATTCTCTGGTCTGATGAAACCAAGATGGAACTCTTTGGCCTGAATGCCAAGCATCACGTCTGGAAGAAACCTGGCACCATCCCTACGGTGAAGGATGGTGGAGGCAACATCATGCTGTGGGGATGTTTTTCAGAGGCAGGTACTGGGAGACTAGTCAGGATCGAGGCAAAGATGAATGGAGCAAAGTACAGAGAGATCCTTGATGAAAACCTGCTCCATAGCGCTCAGGACCTCAGACTGGGGTGAAGGTTCACCTTCCAACAGGACAACGACCCTGAGCACATAGCCAAGGCAATGCAGGAGTGGCTTCGGGACAAGTCTCTGAATGTCCTTGAGTGGCCCAGCCAGAGCCCAGACTTGAACTCAATCGAACATCTCTGGAGAGACCTGAAAATAGCTGTGCAGCAACACTCCCCATCCAACCTGACAGAGCTTGAGAGGATCTGCAGAGAGGAAAGGTGGAAGAACTCCCCAAATATAGGTGTGCCAAGCTTGTAGCATCATACCCAAGAAGACTCAAGGCTGAAATCGCTGCCGACGGTGCTTCAACAAAGTATAGAGTAATGGGTCTGAATACTTGTGTAAATGTGATATTTCATTTTTTAATTTTTTATTAGCAAACATTTCTAAAAACCTGTTTTTGCTTTGTCATTATGGGGTATTGTGTGCAGATTTAATCAATTTTGGAATAAGGCTGTAACCTAGCAAAATTTGGAAAAGGTCAAGGGGTCTGAATACTTTCCGAAGGCAATACAAATCATTAACCCAGTTACTACAAAGATACAGGCATCCTTCCTAACTCAGTTGCCGGAGAGGAAGGAAGCCGCTCAGTAATTTCATCATGAGGCCAATAGTGCCCTAAAACAGTTACAGTTATAGGAGAAAACTGAGGATGGATGAACAACATTGTAGTTACTCCACAATACTAACCTAATTGACAGAGTGAAAAGAAGGAAGCCTGTACAAAGTAAAAATATTCCAAAACATGCATCCTGTTTGCAACAGTGCACTAAAGTAATACTGTAAATAACGTGGCAAAGCAATTCACTTTTTGTCCTCAATACAGTGTTATGTTATGTTTGGGGCAAATCCAATACAACACATGTCTGAGTACCACGCTCCGTATTTTCAAGCATAGTGGAGGCTGTATCATGTCATGAGTATGCTTGTAATCGTTAAGGACTGGGGAGTTATTCAGGGTTAAAAATAAATGGAATGGAGCTAAGCACAGGCATCCTAGAGGAAAACCTGGTTCAGTCTGCTTCCCACCAGACACTGGGAGATGATTGCACCTTTCAGCAGGACAATAACCTAAAACACAAGAAGACAGTGAACGCTCTTTCGAAAAAGTTCTCAACCTATATTCGTTTTACGGGCACAGTATGTTTTACATTAGTTATTTTGTTGTTATTAGTTGTTATTTGTCCCAACCTTCTGCTCCATTCAACCAAATAAAACGGAATACTGTTTTTCTCATATAATTTAAAAAACTGTTTGCTAGGTGTAGGCAAGGCCATTAGCAAATAGGTAAACTGGGATATGACTAAAGAGTCAATCGGGGTGATTTTTCCACAAATAGAAAGGTATTTGCCTTTCCATGGTAGCAAGATCTTATCTATTTTTGCTAACTTTCTTTTAAAATGTATTGTAATGAGATCCTTTCTTTTGGGACATGTATATCCACATCACCATCAGATCATTTTATTGGTAAACTACATGGTAATGTAAAATAATTTTTTAGTGATCCGATACGTAATATAGTACACTTATAATCATTTGGTTGTAATCCGGAGAGGTTATAAATAATTTTTCTATCTTCTATCAGGGGTATGAATACTTTCTGAAGGCACTGTATTAATGAGTCACGGGCTCTACTGGGTCTCAATGGCTGTGGAGTCTAAATAGAACTTTAAGGTGTTGACTGACCGCTGCAAGGTCATGGCCAAATTCGTTCTCACCAGATGATCAGTTGTCGAAGCGCGTACATTCGTCGGAAGATCAAACATCTCTTAACCAAACTGGACAGATATTTTCTTGGACTGACCTCTCTTGTCCCTTCCTCTCCTTCAAACCACTTCATGGGATCAAAGTGCAGCTAAATAACTGACCAGGCGAATTAAAGAATCGAGTAGTGAACAGCAGCTTTCGAATTGTATCAATTCCGCCTTTCTACTTTTATTAACGACAACCTTCACACAGGACACGTAACTAGACTATACAAACAGTTGGAAGTCCCCTTAATCAGGAGAAGACAACCAACCTAATAAGGCCTTGTTTGTCCCAGAATCAATTCCTGTGACAGGAGCACATTGACCAAGCCTACACCTTACAACATGCCATTTTACTCAACAAATAACATAGTATGTCAGTATGCAAAGTACAAAAGACATGCCCGCCACCCCACTATCTTTTCACTTAACCAGAGTGGATAATATCAATTGTCTGAGCCAATGATGGCTAGCGGGAAGGTTCCTGTCCGTGGCTAAACCAACTAGGCTCGTAATTTAATAATTGTATTGTTATTTACAGATAGCATACACGTTTGTTATTAAGTCGCATTGAAAGTTCACATGTTCCAGAAGGCATTTCTGCCAAAAAACACATTTTGATAAAGAATTAATTCCAGTGCCACTCCAGCTGAAGTAGAGACGTGCGACGTTCCCTGAAACGAGTCACATATACAGTACTGTACATCAACTTGACGACATACGTGAACCAATCCACCGGTCATGGCTTTGCAATCGAGGCAATAGAGTTAAGCTGACAAGCCTGGTTTTCAAATTGTTTCCACCTCATAAATTACCTGCACAATACTATGAAGAAGTTCAGCTACAATGAGAAGAATTTTACACTGTGTAATGAAGTTAGACGTGTAATGCTGTTAAAACAGTGTAACAATTTATACACTATGTAATGATGTTAGAATGTGTAATGATTTTACCCTGTTTAATGCTGTTAACATTTTACATTACATTTTAGTAGACGCTCTTATCCAGAGCGACTTACAGTAGAGTGCATACATTTTATTACATACTGAGACATGGATATCCCTACCGGCCAAACCCTCCCTACCGGACAAACCCTCCCTAACCCGGACGACGCTATGCCAATTGTGCGTCGCCCCACGGATCTCCCGGTTGCGGCCGGCTGCGACAGAGCCTGGGCGCGAACCCAGAGACTCTGGTGGCGCAGCTAGCACTGCGATGCAGTGCCCTAGACCACTGCGCCACCCGGGTGTAATGATGTTAGACTGTGTAATGATGTTAGACGGTGTAATGATGTTAGACGGTGTAATGATGTTAGATTGTGTAATGATGTTAGACGGTGTAATGATGTCAGATGGTGTAATGATAACTTACAGTCAAGCAGTGCAGCCAGAATAAGTAGCTGCTTTTGCATTTGTTTAAGCCGTTTTCTAGTGACATTTATTTGGATACATTCCTAACAATGAGCTAATGATGCACTATTTCACCTGGCACAGAAAATATGCTCTCGTCAGGACACTGTTGTTCAGAGGAGCTGAACAACAACGCAATTGCTTCAAACTGAAGCTGGAAAGACTGCAAACTAGCTGCATTTCATTTTGTTTGACCTGTTTTCTATTTACTTTTCTTTGTATTTATTCATAACAATTATGCTGGTTAATGATTTCGACAGGCTGAGAAAAGTTGCCTGCCTGTCTGTCTCATCCGGACTCCCGACCCCCACACGTTCATTACTATAGGACAGCTGGAGATCTAATTTTAATATTGAAGCCATGTTGCAAATGTCAGAGAGACAGACAGCAAGGTTTATACAAATCTCTGCTATTGAAAACCAATTGCTAGTGTAAAAGAAATGGGAGATAATGTCTAGATGCTTTTTACAGTGGAGATCAAATTTATAAATTGTCCGGCTGGGCTGATGAGACAGTGGATTGCGCAGTGAGATGGAACAGAGTACATAGGCATTTCAACATCATAGCTTTAGCCGTGGTAACTTGTGGAATAGACACTGGCTGGAATGCGGTTTTAATCAGTCAGCGTCCACGATTACACCCCCGTTGTATAAACTACAGTAATATGTGATACTGTATAAACCTCATGTTGCTTAATGCATTCGATAAAGATAAACACTGGATTGCTTTTTAGTCTACGTCTCTATATGAGAGGTGAACGTCATTACAATGCTGCCTAGGTGATCTCTTTAGACACATCACCTTCAAAGACTGCTTTAAGAGTGTGAAGACAAAAACTGAAAACCCTATTCTACGATCAACTGGAAGACATCTGGTAGGACATTGTAAACCTGTGCAGCAATCCCAGGGATTACTAAAGAGAAAGAACATGACAGTACACAAACCTTGTTAGCTTCCCTTGCCTGAAGGTATTGATTTCATTATCCTCTGGGTTCTCCCACTTCTCAAACAGCACTGATGGAGCTCTCGTATTAAGTGATGTAAAAATGGTTTAATAGGGAAACTTAATGAAGGTGCCCCTTTGGGGTTTTCAAGCTAACATCGCTTAATGAAACAACCAGGGTCAGAGATTCCATTGAGACCCGACAATAAGAGCCAATAAAGATGACAAACGGCGAGGGGCAAGAACAGGAAATGCAATACTCCTTTGAACGAATACAGAGTTGAATAGTTCATGCTCTATTGTGAATTGACTTGCGTTTTTTTCATGCAAAACTTGTTTATGTATAGCGTATGGACATCTATTGTAGTTTTTTTCCCCTTCCGTTTCATTAACTCAGAACATTTTAAGAAAAGTTACTGAACAATTTTCTGAATGGGTCTGAATACAACTCACCAATTAAGTTAAGGCAAAAAAAACATTTTACTTTAAGAAAGTGCTGAGGACCTATCCAGGATAGGAAATTAACTGTATTTATGCTGGTAATTGGAGTTTCCTATTGACTTTAGTGAAGTAGTGGGAGGGAGAGATTATAGGCTTAGCTAGGTTCCAAACCTTTCCCAAAGCAGAGAGATTATGATGCAAGTAATCAGTCTTGTCTGAAATGGAGAGAAAAAAATCACCATGTTTACGTCCCAGTTTTACATTCTTGTGTTATTAAACAGCACCAAATATCACTGACATGAAAAGGTTCTTAGAATAGCAATATCTAGAATTGGAAAAATATTCATCTTTAACTTACAATATGTGGATACTATGCGATTTGGTTAAAAATCCATATAAGACATCACAGCACAGTTGAAAAATCTATGTCACAGTATAAATCAAAAGAGAATGGTCTACAGAGATAGGAGGGATGGGCAAAGAGTAGCTGAGGCGTGGGATGATCATGATCGGTAATAGTTATTTCTGAAAACACTATATAGATGTCTGAGTACTATCTACGCAACACGTAACGTGTATTATACAAAAAACAATATCTTTGTTATGTAACTACTGTGTGTAATTTACTGTAATTAGTTTAGTTAATTAGGATCCCTATTAGCTACTGGAACATGCAGCAACTCCTCTTCCATACAAAACATACAAATACATGACAAAGTACAGAATAGTTATAACACAAGAACAACACAAGATATTACATTAAATTCAAAATAAAAAAATAAGAGTTATTTATTGGAAAGACACCAAGAGACAACAAAAATACTATTTACACACTATTCATATATATATATGTTAATATTTGTATATACAGTACAGTTAAACTAGATCCTTAGAAAGAGGAAAAGCTTTGATACAATACTTTTATTAATCTGTTTTTTCAACCTAAACTTGCTTTTTGCCTGAGTAACCTCTGGTGGCAGAGCATTCCATAAAGACTTGGCTCAATACATAACTGACCTATGCATTAAATCTGTTTTTGGTTTGGGTACCATGAAGAAACCCATAGTGGTGTGTCTGGTGGGGTATGTATGTCTGTTTGAAGTGTATGCAAATAGATTATACAAGTGGTTTGGCAATTTCAGACTAGAATGGAAGTAGTACATTTTCTCCTCAACCTTCAACCATGAAGGTCTAACTGTGTGGGCAGTTAGACCTTGCAAGGCATGGTGCTTTGTTTTGAGCCAGCTGCAGCTTTGTTCGGTCTTTGCTGCGCCTGACCATATTACCGGACAGTAATCAAGATGGGACAGGATCAGAGCCTGAACAACTAGTACAGTTGATCTTTGTGTCAAAAACGCAGAACAGCTTTGTCAATATGACTTGACCATGATCACTAACCATCCAATGTTACTCCTAGGAGTTCCGCTTCTTCAACTCATTCAATGGTCACACCCTTTAAGTACAATTCCATTTGAGGTTTAGATCTAAGAGAATGCTTTGAACCAAATACAAAGTTTTGGTTTTAGATGTTTTTAAGACCAGTTTATTCTTATTTACCCATTATGCCCCTGTAACTCCTTGCTAAGAGTGTCAGTGAGCTCACTGGCTGTAGGTGCTGATGAGTAGAGTATGCAATCATCAACATGCACAGTCAATTTAGCTTCTTCTAAGACAAGTGGCAAATCATTTGTTAAAATAGAGAAGTGTAACAGCCCAAGGCAAATACCCTGAGGGACACCGCACTGTACATATCTGATGTTAGAGAAGCTTCCATTGAAGAACACTCTCTGGGTTCTATTGGATAAATAACTCTCCAACCATGTGATGGCAGGTGATGTAAAGCCATAGCAAGTGAGAATCTTCAATATCAGATTATGATCAATAACATCAAAGGCTGCAATGAAATCGAACAACACATCTCCAACTATCATCTTATTATCCATTTAATTTAGCCAATCATCAGTCATCTGAGTGAGTGCAGTGCAAGTTGAGTGCCCTTCCCTATATGCATGCCGAAAGTCAGTAGTTAACTTGTTCTTTGTTCAAACACAATTTTCTCCAACAGTTTACTACGAACAGGCAGCAAACTCATTGGTCAGCTGTTAGAGCCAGGAAAGGGTGTTTTACTATTGTTAGATAGTGGAATTACTTTAGCTTCCTTCCACGCCTCTGAACACACACACAACTTATGGCTTTGATTAAAGACATGGCAAATAGGTGTGGCAATACAGTCTTCTACCATGGCTTATCATTATTGATGGATAACAATCGTTTTTCCACCTCTTCTATATAAACCTGACTAAATTCAAAACATCCATCCTTCTCTTTCATTATCAATACACAAATATGATGGTTTACTGTTCAATATTGTCATTTCACTTCTCAGTTTGTCCACTTTACTAGTGATATAGTAATTGCAATGATTGGCTATATCAAAACGTTTTGTTATAAACGACCCATCAACTTCAACGAACGATGGAGATTAATTCGATTTTCTGCTCATAAAGGTACTCGAAATACTTTTTCAATTGTTTTTTATGTCATTTATCTTGTTTTAGTAATTTAATTTCTTATTTTATTTATTAAGTTCAGTAAAAAATGTCTCAGTTGACATTATGTCAACCAATTAGCTGAGCAGCCTGAATTGTTTGCCACCTTTTTTAACCACACAATTATTCAATTCATCATCGATCCAGGGGGCTCCAGGTGACTACCTCATGAAGCTGGTTGAGAGAATGCCAAGAGTGTACAAAGCTGTCATCAAGGCAAAGGGTGGCTACTTTGAAGAATCTAAAATCAAAAATATATTTTGATTTGTTTAACACTTTTTTGGTTACTACATTATTCCATATGTATTATTTCATAGTGTTGATGTCTTCACTATTTTCTACAATGTAGAACATAGTACAAATAAATAAAAACCCTTGAATGAGTAGATGTGTCCAAACTTTTGACTGGTACTGTATATATACATACAGTAATTGTAGATACATTATGATATATTTCAAATATCAATATTTATAGTAGAGTATATTGATGTACATTGATGTATTGTCCCCTGACATTGACGCTGAGTAACAGGGAAATGTAATACTGGACACAACCATGTTTTGTAGCTGCTCCATTTGAATTGAAAATGTATCTTCCCGAAAACAAATAATTATTACCTGGAGAGGTTATAAGCTGTCTGTTTAGGACACAATGAGTAACACACTAACTTGATGAACTTTGTCTGTGCTTTGTTACAGAACGTTCTGCTAGGTCTGCCTGTCATGGTTATCACGTGTCAGAAGAGAGAAAACTCCGGAGCCGGAATCTACTGTGTATTTGTATCTATAGTGGTTGTAATTCAAAAAATGGTTTTGTGGATAGATGTGGTTTAGTGTATCCAATGAAAATGTCCACGACATGTTAATCTTTGAGTACTCAGGGACACGATAGGAAGCAGCATTGGAGGTGTGTCAACCATAAGTCCTCTACACCACAGTTTCAGACAGTCTACAATATGTGAATGTGCTGTGCAGGCCAAGTAACCAGTTTACGGCCCCTGTATAACAAGTTTGGCACAATAGTTGTGATACAACAGAAGATTTTTCTGCACGTAGTTAAATACGCATGTGTTGTAGAGATATTGGACAATGGTGGTATAAATATTTTTGTCAAGAAAAACTCAGTTCTATTACAAAAACATCAGTTGTATCAGAATGATTGTGCTAAATGAGCCGTAAATCAGTTGTACAACTTGAGGTCTCTTGGTGTTGGCTGACCTGTATCAGAAGCTCATAAAATATTGCTGATTGATATTAATGGTGAAGAGAGCTGGTCAGACTCACAAATGTCAATACACTGCTGGAAAACGCTATGACCTGAGCACCTTTTCTTGTATAATTAGCCTATTAATTATTCTGTTGTGGGTTAGGTTGAATCTACGTGCATGTTATGGTTCAGGATGAATCTATGTGCATTGTATTTAGGCATAGGGAAAGTACAGAAGATACCTGTCTCTGAGGGCAAGAATAATTCCATAAAGGTTGCATAGAAACCACCTGCCTGGTTTAGGGGTTGAGTTACTGTCCAACTGTTCAGTTTCTGTGGGAAGCAAAGAGATGGCTTTCAACATGGTAGTTGGAGAGTGGAATGAGAACAACAGGATGCAGATAGCAGAATCGTATCTCAAGAAGGGAGATCAGAGCCAGACAGCCATCTGGCCCAGCCTGGGTCATCCTACTGAGACATTTATTTTACTGTAGATAAGACTGTGTCACTATGCAATTTAGTTAAGTGAATACATCTAGTTTGAGCTTTTCTCTGTGTCCGTCTGGGTCTGTATCTGAGTACTGTACCTAATAAGACATACTGCAGATGGAGCTCTGATGTGTTCTGCTTTCATCACTCACCCACAACCTTTAGAAGACAACCAGGGTTTGTTCTCAAGCCAATGACTCAGGCTTGGCTACATGTCTAGCATATAATGCCCATTTAAGGAGAGTATTGTGAACTCTGTAGCATAGAAAGTATCAGTCCGAATAAAACATGTGCAGATGTCAACAGTCATTGTAATCGGATTCATTTTCTTGATAATATATATATTTCAAAGCCACAAAGCACTTTACTTCCCCTCAAGACCAGATTTAGAAGAAAAAAAAACTCACAGGGTCAAAGACAAAAGACAGAGGTTTGTCCTCAAAGTCATTAATGACCAACGTGCATGACTGGGACCTCCCTCCCTCCCTGAGCGTACTTCGCCAAGGGTTTGTCTGGAATCAAAAGCTATTACAGCTGCACAGCCTCTGTGGCTGGCGAGACTAAGGATAAGTGACAAGGTTACCCCGGGGACAGTTGACAATAGAGGACAGAGAGCGGGGCGGGAGAGAGAGAGGGCGGGAGGGCCAAAGGGATGTTACCCTGTGAATGAAACTGACTGAGAACTATTCTCCTTTTTTTGGTCTCCGTAGTTGACTATGTTAGAGAGATAATGGCTAAATTGAACTGCTATCCATGGCACGTACTGTACTCTAGAGAATGGTTGTTCCCCACAGGATTAGGTATTAGAAGAGGGGTAAATGAGAGACAGGTTCAGCTCATTAAATTTAAACCTGAATATTTGACCAAGCCCCTAAATTGCACTGCTCTAATAATTTGTAGCCTCTCCCAAAAAAATCTATATTAAACGTAATGTATTGAGCATCATTTTATATTACTCAAGGGTATGTCTAGATTGAAGTAGGCCTATGTGTATGTCCGTCTGAAATCCAATAGCAAGAAAGCTCTGATTTGATTTCAGATGGTGTAACGTGCAGACAGAACATTCCCCAGAACATTGCTGAGCACCAAATAGAACACATTTCCCTCCTTAACTTGGATATTTGTTAGTAACTGAAGAGGCATTTGTTATTGAGTAGCGGTGTGGAATGTATTGATGTGTTTGGCAAACTGTTTTCTATTCCGGTTATTACAATGCGGTTGACTTGGGACATAACATATTCAGGGGGTTGTAAACATACAGTTTGTGTTCATTATAACCTGCTGTAACAACATTATAATGTACTCTCTAAAACAATTACCATGTGCCTCATCACATAACAGTATTTCAACATGTACACAAACACACAGACAGACACAATCAAACACACTTACATTCACACATATGCACGCTCAAACACACACACACACACACACACACATACACACACACACTCTTGAACACAAACTTGTACACACACACACGCACACACACACACACACACTCACATACACTCACTAAGAACTAGCTATTTTGCAGCAGTGTGCCTGCTCTCAGGGATATGCCTGCAGAGGTGGAGTGAGCTGATTATCCCTGTCATAGGAATGCAGCCTTAACACTTTCTTACCTCTTCCATTACTGTACTATAGCTCTGCAGCTGTACCTGGGTTACACCTGGGCACATACAGTAGAGTACAGAACTGTACCTACCTGCCTGGGCCCGTATTGACCCATTCACGTCCTTGTACTATTTTTAGTACACTATTAAAATGTGGAACAGAACAAATTCTGTTTGGTGTAAATGCATGAAGTGTGGTGTCAACATAGCTAGTACTAGTGTCTAGACAGGACACATGGCTATTTTAACATTGTCATTATCTATCATACTTGCAGTGTCAATCAAAGTTGGGATTTTGAGAAAATGTGAAAAAGTCCTTAAAATGAGTTCAGCATATGTATTGTGAAATACATTTCAGAATGAAATTGTTCAAACCTTATAGGTGTCACGTCCTGACCATAGTTCTTATGTGTTTTGCTTGTTTTAGTGTTGGTCAGGACGTGAGCTGGGTGGGCATTCTATGTTGTGTGTCTAGTTTGTCTGTTTCTGTGTTCGGCCTAATATGGTTCTCAATCAGAGGCAGCTGTCAATCGTTGTCCCTGATTGAGAATCATATATAGGTGGCTTGTTTTGTGGGTGGTTGTTTCCGGTCTCTGTGTTTTCTATGCACCAGCTAGGACTGTATCGGTTTGCCACATTTATTATTTTGTATTTGTTAACTGTTCACGTTTATCGTTCGTATTAAACATGTTGAGCACTGGCTACGCTGCGTGTTGGTCTGATCCCTGTTTCACCCCCTCTTCTAGTGAAGAGAGGGAAGGCTGCCGTTACAATAGTATTGTTATTTGACCTGTTCTAAGCTAAATATATGATTAAACTCATTGTCATTTGTAAACCTACAGCCGCTTCGGTATCATACGACAGTATATTTAAGCAATAATGCATGAGGGGGCCAATATACCACGGCTAAGGGCTGTTCTTAGGCACGACACAACGCGGAGTGCCTGGATACAGCCCTTAGCCGTGGTATATTGGCCACATACCACAAACCCCCAAGGTGCCATATTGCTATTTTAAACTGGTTACCAATGTAATTAGAGTAGTAAAAATGAATGTTTTGTCATACCTGTGATATATGGTCTGTTATAAACCGGTTAGTTTGGATACTGGATGCTGATTGGCTAAAACAGCATTTAGCCGTGTGTATGTGAGACTGTATACCATGACTATGACTTTTTGCCTTTTCGCCTTGATATCAATTCACAACGAGCAACAATGTGTTTGTCTGCGTGATTAAAAAGTTGAGTAAAGAAGGGTGCTGCCCACCACACAGCTGTAACTGAACAGCAAACAATCCAAGGCTCTGGACACTGAAACACCTGAGGGTTTGGTGAACAAAGTGTGGTTTGATTTTCTACTTAATTTTGTGGCAAATGTGGAAGGAGGGAAACCGTTTTCTTAAAACGGACTAATTTAAAATATGTACAGACGAGAACGGCCTACAGTATGCGACTCTCTCATTCAACGAACCCACAGAAATCCACAAGGACCCGCAGGAGAAGAACAGGGAGAGTGGATGGGGATTCATGTTTGAACTGCCAGGTGATCCACTCTGCCTGGTAGCTTCCCTTGAAAAGTATCTGTCTCTCCTTCCATTGTACCTCCACCTGAAACGGAAAGCAGTTAACGGATACATATGGTATCTAGCTGTTAGCTAGCTAGCTAAATCAATATAACCGGTAGCTATGTAGGCCTAACTATTAGCTAATATTATTTTGTTGCATATGTTTTAGGTACACCTAAGAGCATATGGGAGTGAACACCCTTGCAACAATGTTCCGAGAGATCTGCAAAATAGCTGGTACATCGCAGATTTACACAAACCACTGCGTCCGAACCATCATGATCCAGAAACTGTCAGATGCCGGACTAGAGGCATGAGAAATAATATCTGTCAGTGGACACAGATCCGAAAACCTCTCTTTAAAGTTACTGGAGGCCAAATCTGGAAGCGGTGGAGCACTGTTCAATTTGACAACACAGCAGCTACCAGTTTCCATTTCCAGCTGCGTGGAGCCAACAAACGACAACATGGGCAAGCAAACAACCAACAATAACATGGGCAAGCAAACAACCAACGACAACATGGGCAAGCAAACAACAAACGATAACATGGGCAAGCAAACAACAAACGACAACATGGGCAAGCAAACAACCAACGACAACATGGGCAAGCAAACAACAAACGATAACATGGGCAAGCAAACAACAAACGATATCATGGGCAAGCAAACAACCAACGATATCATGGGCAAGCAAACAACCAACGATATCATGGGCAAGCAAACAACCAACGATAACATGGGCAAGCAAACAACAAACGATATCATGGGCAAGCAAACAACCAACGATATCATGGGCAAGCAAACAACAAACGACAACATGGGCAAGCAAACATCCAACGATAACATGGGCAAGCAAACATCCAACGATAACATGGGCAAGCAAACAACAAACGACAACATGGGCAAGCAAACATCCAACGATAACATGGGCAAGCAAACAACAAACGACAACATGGGCAAGCAAACAACAAACGACAACATGGGCAAGCAAACAACCAACGATAACATGGGACAACTTTTTCATTCGTGCACAATAAATGGCAACATTCAGATCAACATGATTAAATCATTGCCGTATGTTAGTCACTGTTGAAGTGGTAATAATGCTTGCTTTTTGCATACATTTAATGTAAGTTTGCTAGCTAGCCTGTGGTTATGTTGCACAGCAACCAGTCTAGCAACATTACTTTTGTCCGGACTACTTTTTCTGGCGGAATGTATTTATTGTGAATTTATTTATTAAAGCAACATTTTCATTTTAGGTGTGTCATTCCTGGCCTTTCTGTGTTGGGAAACCGATTATAAAAGCAACAAGGTACCTTGGGGTTTAGTGGTATATGGCCTATATACCACGGCTAAGTGTTGTATCTAGGCACTCTGCTTTGCATTGTGCGTAAGAACAACCCTTAGCCGTGTTATATAGGCCATATACCACAACCACTCAGGCCTTATAGCTTAAATAAACTATGGCTGTCAGCCAATCAGCATTCAGGGCTCGAACTATTCAGTTTATAATGTCTGATATACCACAGCTGTCAGCCAATCAGCATTAAGGGCTTGAACCACCGAGTTTATAAGTAGTCTTTGGACACATGGGGTTACTGTTTTTTAAACATTTAATGAATCAAATAATGTGAATACATGTTCAAATGATCAGATCTTAATAATTGTTGGTACTGTATATAGATTGCCTGGACCAATATATACAGTACCAGTCAAACGTTTGGACACACCTACTTATTCAAGGATTTTTCTTAATTTTTACTATTTTCTACATTTCAGAATAATAGTAAAGACATCACAACTATGAAATAACACATATGGAATCACGTAGTAACCAAAAAAGTGTTAAACAAATCTAAACAGATTTTAGATTCTTAAAAGTAGCCACCCTTTGCTTTGATGACAGTTTTGCACACTCAAGGCATTCTCTCAACCAGCTTCACCTGTAATGCTTTTCCAACAGTCTTGAAGGAGTTCCCATATATGCTGAGCACTTGTTGGCTGCTTTTCCTTCACTGCAGTCCGACTCCTGCCAAACCATCTCAATTGGTTTGAGGTCGGGTGATTGTGGAGGCCAGGTCATCTGATCCAGCACTCCATCACTCTCTTTCTTGGTCAAATAGCTTTTACACAGCCTGGAGGTGTGTTGGGTCATTGTCCTGTTGAAAAACAAATGAGAGTCCCACTAAGCGCAAACCAGATGGGGTGGCCTATCGCTGCAGAATAATGTGTTAGCCATGCTGGTTAAGAGTGCCTTGAATTCTAAATAAATCACCAACAGTGTCACCAGCAAAGCACCCCCACACCATCACACCTCCTCCATGATTCACGGTGGGAACCACACATGCGGAGATCCTCCGTTCACCTACTCTGCATCTCACAAAGACATGGCGGTTGGAACCAAAATTCTCAAATTTTGACTCATCAGACCAAAGGACAGATTTCCACCGGTCTAATGTCCATTGCTCGTGTTTCTTGGCACAAGCAAGTCTCTTCTTCTTAATGGTGTCCTTAAGTAGTGGATTCTTTGCAGCAATTTGACCATGAAGGCCTGATTTACGCAGTCTCCTCTGAACAGTTGATGTTGAGATGTGTCTGTTACTTGAACTATCTGAATAATTTATTTGGGATGCAATTTCTGAGGCAGGTAACTCTAATGAACGTATCCTCTGCAGCAGAGGTAACTCTGGGTCTTCATTTCCCATGGCAGTCCTCATGAGAGACAGTTTCATCATAGCGCTAGATGGTTTTTGCGACTGCACTTTTCCGGATTGTCTGACCTTCATGTCTTAAGTAATGATGGGCTGTCCTTTCTCTTTGCTTTTTTTTTAGCTGTTCTTGCCATAATATTGACTTATCCCAAATAGGGTTATCTTCTGTATACCACCCCTACCTTGTCACAACACAACTGTTTTGCTCAAACACACTAAGAAGGAAAGAAATTCCACAAATTAACTTTTAACAAGGCACACCTATTAATTGAAATGCATTCCACGTGACGACCTCATGAATCTGGTTGAGAGAATACCAAGAGTGTGCAAAGCTGTCATGAAGGGAAAGTGTGGCTATTTTGAAGAATCTCAAATACAAAATATATTTTGATTTGTTTAGCAAATTTTAAGTTACTACATGATTCCATGTGTTATGTGTTATTTCATAGTGTCACGCTCTGACCTTAGATATCTCTGTTTTCTTTATATTTTGGTTAGGTCAGGGTGTGATGAGGATGGGTATGCTAGTTTTCGTATTGTCTAGGGTTTTTGTATGTCTAGGTATTTGTATGTCTATGGTGGCCTGATATGGTTTCCAATCAGAGGCAGCTGTTTATCGTTGTCTCTGATTGGGGATCATATTTAGGTATCCATTTTCCCTTTTGTGTTCGTGGGTTCTAATTCTATGTCTAGTTGCCTGTCTGCACTATTTCATATAGCTTCACGTTTCGTTTGTTTTGTTAGTTTGTTCAGTGTTCTTTCTTTAATAAAGAAGAATGTACACATACCACACTGCACCTTGGTCCGATTCATACGATGAACGTGACACATAGTTTTCATATCTTCACTGTTATTCTACAATGTAGAAAATAGTAAAAATAAAGAAAAACTCCGGAATGAGTAGGTCTGTCCAAACTTTTGACTGGTACTGTATACACACACAAACATATTTTCTCTCTCTCTCTCTCACACACACACACACACACACACACACACACACACACACACACACACACACACACACACACACACACACACACACACACACACACACACACACACACACACACACACACACACACACACACACACACACACACACACACACACACACACACACCTAGAGTATGTGCAGTATAAGCAAATCCAATGCAAATCAATGGAGACAAAACAGTGAGTCATTTTACTGGATTTTCCTTATATATAAACACCATCTAAAGAAATTCACAGACTCACACACACACCTGGAGTATATATTTTTAATATCTCCTTGTCCCAGTCTGTAATCACAACATGTTTCAAACTGACCACCATTGTCCCTGTTCCCAAGAGCTCCAAGGTAACCTGCCTAAATGAATATCGCCCTGTAGCACTCACATCTGTAATGATGAAGTGCTTTGAAAGGCTGGTCATGACACACATCCACACCATCATCCTAGACACACTATAACCACTCCAATTCGAATACCGCCCCAACAGATCCACAGATCACTCAATCTCAATTGCACTTCACACTGCTCGCTCCTACCTGGACAAGATTGGAAATAACTACGTGAGAAGGTTGTTCATAGACTACAGCTCAGCGTTCAACACCAGTCCCCTCCAAGGTCATCACCAAGCTATGGACCCTGGGACAGAACCCCTACCTCTGCATCTGGACCTGCTGATGTGATGGCCCCAGGTGGTGAGGGTAGGCAACAACACCTCTACTACCACACTAACCCTCAACACGGTAGCCCGACAGGGGTGTTTGCTTAGTGCCCTCCTGTATTCCCTGTTCACCCACAACTGCGTGGCCACGCACGGCTCCAACACCATCATCAAGTTTGCTGACGACACAACAGTGGTAGGCCTGATCACCGACGGTGATGAGTCAGCACACAGGAAGAAGGTCAGAGACCTGGCAGTATGGAGCCAGGACAATAACCTCTCCCTCAACATACAGTTAGATCAAAGAGCTGATCGTGGACTATATGAGAAAGCGGGGAGATCACGCCCCCATCCACATCGACAGGGCTGTTGTGGAGCGGGTCGAGAGATGCACATGGTCCACACACACCCGTACAGTTGTGAAGAGCTTTCAGGAGGATGAAAGGATTTGGCATGGGCCCTCGGATCCTCAAAAAGTTCTACAGCTGCAACATCGAGAGCATCTTGACTGGCTGCATCACCGCTTGGTATGGCAGATGCCCTTGACCGCAAAGCGCTACAGAGGGTGGTGCGGACAGCCAAGTATATCACTGGGGCCGAGTTCCCTGCCATCCAGGACCTATATATCAGGCTGTGTCAGAGGAAGGCCCCCAAGCCACCCAAGCCATAGACTGTTCACTCTGCTACCGTCCAGCAAAGAGTACCAAAGCATTGGCTCACTAGACAATACATACACACACACCACATGCACACACTGAAGGCAAAGGGTGGCTACTTTGAAGAATATAAAATATATGTTGATTTGTTTAACACTTTTTTGGTTACTACATGAATCCATATGTGTTATTATATTTCATAGTTTTGATATCTTCACTATTATTTTACAATGTAGAAAATATAATAAATAAAGAAAAAACATGGAATGAGTAGGTTTGTCCAAAGGGCTTCTTAAAGAAAAACTAACAGGTCTGTGAGAGCCGGAATTCTTACTGGTTGGTAGGTGTTCAAATACTTATGTCATGCAATAAAATGCAAATTAATTACTTAAAAATCCTACAATGTGATTTTCTGGATTTTTGTTTTAGATTCCGTGTCACACAGTTGAAGTGTACCTATGATAAAAATTACAGATCTCTACATGCTTTGTAAGTAGGAAAACCTGCAAAATCGGCAGTGTATCAAATACTTGTTCTCCCCACTGTATATGTCCAGACAATAACTAAGATTTGAACATGTTTAAGATCTGAGAAAAAGAGAAAACGCTGTAAAATGACTCTCCAGTCTTTTTTGGATCTTCTTACAAATTCATATACTCTCTGGGTGTGTGTGTGTGAGAGAAAGAGAGAGAGAGAGAGTGTGTGGATTTTTTTCGATATTATTTTATAGATACAGTATATTGATCCAGGCAAAATATATACCAACAATTATTAAGATTTGAACATTTCACGACTTGATTCATCGAATGTGTAAAAAAAAAAAATAAATACTGTAACCCCATGCGACCAAAGACTGAATACACAGTGCCTTGCAAAAGTATTCATCCCCCTTGGCGTTTTTCCTATTTTGTTGCATTACAACCTGTAATTTAACTTCTTATGGCTGAAGGGGCAGTATTGAGTAGCTTGGATGAAAGGTGCCCATTGTAAACGGCCAGCTCCTCAGTCTCAGTTGCTAATATATGCATATTATTATTAGTATTGGATAGAAAACACTCTAAAGTTTCTAAAACTGTTTGAATTAAGTCTGTGAGATTAACAGAACTCATATGGCAGGCAAAAACCTGAGAAGTTCCACTTCCTGTTTGTATTTTTTCTGGGGGTGCCATATTTTCAACCAAGCTCTTATTGAAAATACAGAGAGATATTGATGAGTTTTCACTCCCTACGGCTTCCACTAGATGTCAACAGTCAATAGAACTAAGTCTGATGACTCAAATGTGAAGGGGGGTCGAAGGAGACAGAATTTAGTATGAGGTGCCATGAGGTGACCATGCATTCAACACGCGCGTTCACGTGAGAGGCAGCTCCGTTCCATCTCTCAATTGAAGTCGATTTAATTCTCCGGTTGGAACGTTATTCAAGATGTATGTTAACAACATTCTAAAGATTGATTCAGTACATCGTTTGACATGTTTCTACTGACTGTAACGGAACGTTTGGACATTTCGTCACGTTATAGTGGTCGCGCTTTGAGACTTTGGTTAGGGTATTTGGTAAACAATTCGAAAGTAGCTAATTGGACATAAATAACGGACATGAATGAACAAATCAAGCATTTATTGTGGACCTGGGATTCCTAGGACTGCATTCTGATGAATTCATCAAAGGTAAGGAAACATTTATTATGTATTTTCTGGTTTCTGTTGAGTCCAACATGGTGGCTAATTTGGCTAATCATCTGAGCTCCGTCTCAGATTATTGCATGGTTTATATTTCCGTAAAGTTTTTTTGAAATCTGACACAGCGGTTGCATTAAGGAGAGGTTTATCTATAATTCTATGTGTATTACTTGTATTATCATTTATATTTATGTTGAGTATTTCTGTTGAAACGATGTGGCTATGCAAAGTCACTTGATGTTTTTGCAACTAGTGAATCTAACGCCTCAATGTAAACTCAGATTTATTTTTATAAATATGAATTTAATCAAACAAAACATGCATGTATTGTGTAACATGAAGTCCTATGAGTGTCATCTGATGAAAATAATCGAAGGTTAGTGATTAATTTTATCTCTATTCTGGTTTTTGTGAAGCTATCTTTAGCTGGAAAAAATGGCTGTGGTTATTGTGGTTTTGTGGTGACCTAACATAATAGTTTGTAGTGCTTTCGCTGAAAAGCCTATTTGAAATCGGACACTTTGGTGGGATTAACAACAAGATTACCTTTAAAATGATATAAGACACATGAATGTCTGAGGAATTTTAATTATGAGATTTCTGTTTTTTGAATTTGGCGCCCTGCACTTCGACTGGCTGTTGTCATATCGATCCCGTTAACGGGACTGCAGCCATAAGAAGTTTTACATTTATTTTTATCTGGATTTCATTTAACGGACATACACAAAATAGTCCAAATTGGTCAAGTGAAATGAAAAAAATTATTTCCTTAAAAAAGAAAAAGAAAGTTAAACAGAAAAGGGTGCGTGTATACTGTATATGCACTGTATTCACCCCTTTTCTATGAAGCCTCTAAATATGATCTGGTGCAACCAATTACCTTCAGAAGTCACATAATAAGTTAAATAAAGTCCACCTGTGTGCAATCTATGTATAACATGATCTGTCACATGATCTCAGTATATATACAACTATTCTGAAAGGCCCCAGAGTCTGCAACACAACTAAGCAAGCGGCACCACCAAGCAAGCAAGCTCTCCAAACAGGTCAGGGAGAAAGTTGTGGAGAAGTAACTTTTAACATCCACGGAGCACCATTAAATCCATTATTAAAAAATGGAAAGAATATGGCACCACAACAAACCTACCAAGAGGGCTGCCCACCAAAACTCATGGACCAGGCAAGGAGGGCATTAATCAGAGAGGCAACAAAGAGACCAAAGATAACCCTGAAGGAGCTGCAAAGCTCCACAGCGGAGAATGGAGTATCTGTCCATAGGACCACTTTAAGCCGTACACTCCACAGAGCTGGGCTTTAAGGAAGAGTGGCCAGAAAAAAAGCCATTGCTTAAAGAAAAAAATAAGCAAACGCGTTTGGTGTTCGCCAAAAGGCATGTGGGAGACTCCCCAAACATATGGAAGAAGGTACTCTGGTCAGATGAGACTAAAATGTAGCTTTTTGGCCATCAAGGAAAATGCTATGTTGGTGCAAACCCAACACCTCCCATCAACCCGAGAACATCATCCCCACAGTGAAGCATGGCAAATCCCTGACCTCAATCCAATTGAGAATCTGTGGTATGACTTAAAATTGCTGTACATCAGAGGAACCCATCCAACTTGAAGGAGCTGGAGCAGTTTGTCTTGAAGAATGGACAAACATTCAAGTGGCTAGATGTGCCAAGCTTATAGAGACATACCCCAAGAGACTTGCAGCTGTAATTGCTGCAAAAGGTGGCTCTACAAAGTATTGACTTTGGGGGGGTGAATAGTTATGCTATATGTTATTCACAATAAAAAATATTCTGCATATTCAAAGTGGTAGGCATGTTGTGTAAATCAAATGATACAAACCTCCAAAAAATCTATTTCAATTCCAGGTTGTATGGCAACAAAATATGAAAAATGCCAACGGGGGTGAATACTTACGCAAGCCACTGTAGTACAATATATAAAAACGCACATTGTAGACAAACGCTTTGGCTGGTTTAAAACATACCCTTACAGGAAAAAAACACATAATTTCACATGTTTTTGGAACACTTCACGTGATCATATGAAATTCATGTGGTTATTCCGTACGGGTATTCAAGGTTTTGAAAGACTTCTAAAGTTTGTAATTTCCACTACATTTTTTTACTTGATTTGCCCTTACAAAAAAAATATAAACCCCTGCAAAAATGTCCATTAATTATAATCCACACAATATTTTATATTGTCTGTTGCAGCAAGATTATTTTCTTGCTGTGAGAAGCAAGGTCAAAATTAAGATCTGACAGCAAACCTTGATTTGGGACCTATGCAAGTCTCTGGTGCTTTCAGACACATCCTGATTTGGGACCTATGCAAGTCTCTGGTGCTTTCAGACACATCCTGATTTGGGACCTATGCAAGTCTCTGGTGCTTTCAGACACATCCTGATTTGGGACCTATGCAAGTCTCTGGAGCTTTCAGACACATCCTGAATTTATTTAATAAAATGTTTTACTTTGACAGTGTGTGTTCTAGTTCAAAATTGTATTTTGCTCTTGTTTTAGATGACCAAAGTACTTCCCATTGTTTTTAACACAATTGTTTTCTGGACATATTTCTCATTGACACATACACTAAATGACCAAAAGTATGTGGACACATGCTCGTCGAATATCTCATTCCAAAATCATGGTCATTAATATGGAGTTGGTGCCCCCTTTGCTGCTATACCAGCCTTCACTTTTCTGGGAAGGCTTTCCACTAGATGTTGGAACATTGCTGCGGGGACTTGCTTCCATTCAGCCACAAGGACATTAGTGAGATTGGACACTGGTGTTGGGCGATCGGCGTTCCAATTCAAACCAAAGGTGTTCGATTGGGGTTAAGCCAGTCAAGTTCTTCCACACCATTTCTGTATGGACCTCACTTTGTGCACTTTGGCATTGCCATGCTTAAACGGGAAAGGGCCTTCCCCAAACTGTTGCCACAAAGTTGGAAGCACAGAATTGTCTAGAATGTCCCTTCACTGGAACTAAGGGGCCTAGCCCGAAACATGAAAAACAGCCCCAGACAGTTATACCTTCCTCCACCAAACTTTACAGTTGGAACTATGCATTCGGGCAGGTAGCGTTCTCTTGAAATCCATCAAACCCAGATATGTCTGTCAGACTGCTAAATGGTGAAGCGTGATTCATCACTCCAGAGAACGTGTTTCCACTGCTCCACAGTCCAATGGCGGCGAGCTTTACACCACTCCAGCCGAAGCTTGGCATTGCATATGGTGATCTTGGCATTGCGCGGTTGCTCGGCCATGGAAACCCATTTCATTAAGCTCCCGACAGTTCTTGTGCTGACATTGCTTCCAGAGGCAGTTTGGATTTTACACACTACATTCTACTGCATTCAGCGGTCCCGTTCTGTGAGCTTTGTGGCCTACCACTACGCGGCTGAGCCGTTTTGGCTCCTAGATCTTTCCACTTCACAATAACAGCACTTATAGTTGACCTGGGCAGCTCTAGCAGGGTAGAAATTTAACAAACTGACCTGTTGGAAAGGTGGCATCCTATGACGGTGCCAAGTTGAAAGTCACTGAGCTCTTCAGTGAGGCCATTCTACTGCCAATGTTTGTCTACGGAGATTGCATAGCTGTGTGCTCGATTTTATACACCTGTCAGCAACTGGTGTGGCTGAAATAGCCAAATAAATTCATTTGAAGGGGTGTCCACGTACTTTTATATATATAGTGTATATGACCTTGAACTATAGAGCATAATTGCAGTAATGATGTGTAACTAGTGAGAAGGAACAGATTATTATATGATGGATCATGTGAATCCCATCAATCATATTTCCAGCGGCATGGAGGAAGGGGTGTGATTGGCAGACAGTTAACCGTGAAATTCAGTTGCAGTGACGTTAAAAGGGATGCAATTTGCCAGAGGGATTGGGGTGAATCTCCCCATCACATTCTCATGCAAATGCATGCACATACAAAACACACACACACGCGTACACACACGTACACACGCGTACATACACACAGTGTCACTCTTATCTTCCTACGGGAATTAAAGGCCCAGAATTCAGGTCTGGACTCTACCCTGACATGATTATTACATTATTATTAGCTCAATCACGAAAAATCCCCTTCTGTTTCCATGACAACAATGCTGAGTATAAGTCATCAGTGAGTACTTGTTGAGCATTTCACAATGGATCAACATGGACACAGTTCCCCACCAGTGTTATATAACTGCTCAGCATGTTTGTTGTGTAGCTGAAAAAGAATGCAAATGTGACCCTTAGTGGATGCCTCTGCGCTATTTGACTTGACAATTGGCAACATACTGTACCATTTACACCACTAATGAGAAAATGTCTCACTCGCCCGCAGCAAAGCTCAGGGCAGTAATTCCGCACTCCGCCGCCGTAATAATAAGCTTCACAAAGTCCAAATGAAAACTTCAAGTTTCCTTCCAATTAGGATATGTTTTCCAGACAAAAATAATGTTTCCTGACACTCATTGCCTACAGCATTGGAGGAGAAGATACTCAGTGGTCCATGCGGATATAGACTATATATTTAGTAAATTATATGGAATTTGCAGATCTAGACAGAGTGGCCCTAGGGGGGATGGTTCAGAGGCTTTGCTCACAGTCAGAAGAGGGAATGGAAGGGGTCACAAGAAGCCAGGACGGACTTAAATAAAGGAAGTGAAAACAAGTTGTACATTATGAGAAGGAGGCAGAGTTGTTAAAAAATAACTCTCATAAGACTCTCGCCAAGTCTTGAATCGTCTGCAGCACAAATTCACATTTTATTCAGAGCAGAATGAGAGGGGCCCCGCTACGGGCAAAATGAACTCATAAACTTGGCAAGCACAGTGGGCCGCTACCCAGGATTTTATAATCAAAGACATGCATTTTCCCATAAGCCCTGTGAGACAAAACTGTATATATTATAATTATACATACAATAGAATATATCACCAGAAATGCAGTGATAACTTATTGTAAATAAATATGTATACAGTAACAATCAAAAGTTTGGACACACCTACTCATTCCAGGGTTTTTCTTTATTTGTAAAATTTTCCACATTGTAGAATAATAGTGAAAACATCAAAACTATGAAATAACACATATGAAAACATGCAGTAACCAAAAAAGTGTTAAACAATATATTTTATATTTGAGATTCTTAAAGGTAGCCACCCTTTGCCTTGATGACATTTTGCACACGCTTGGCATTCTCTCAACCAGCTTCAAGAGAGAGTCACCTAGAATGCATTTCAAGGCTAGACGTGCCGCTAGCGCCCCACCTCGACAACATCCGGTGAAATTGCAGAGGGCGAATTTCTAAATACGAAAATCGTAATATTAAACATTCATGAAAATACAAGTGTCTTACATCGTTTAAAAGCTTAACTTCTTATTAATCCAGCCGCTTTGTCAGATTTCAAAAAGGCTTTACGGCGAAAGTATACCATGCGATTATCTGAGGACAGCGCCCCGCGTACAAAAGCATAAAAAATATTTTCCAAACCAGCAGAGGCGTCACAAAAGTCAGAAATGGTTGTTTTGTTCAATAAAGTCCTTCTTATATCCCAAAAAAGTCAGTTCAGTTGGCGCACTTCATTCAGTAATCCACCTGTTCCCCTCGTTCAAAATGCATACAAAGGAATCCCAAATGTTACCAATAAACTTTGTCCAAACAAGTCAAACAACGTTTCTAATCAATCCTCAGGTACCCTAATATGTAAATAAACAATACAATTTAAGACGGAGAATAGTGTGTTCAATACCGGAGATAAATAACGAAATGCGCGCAAAAGACTACAGTCAAAATGAGAGCCACCTAGAAAAACTACAAATTCTAGCTGATTTTTCAAAAAACAATCCTGAACCTCTTTCTAAAGACTGCTGACATCTAGTGGAAGCCATGGGAACTGCAATCTGGGAGGATTTCCTTTACTTTTCCCATAGATAGCCATTTCAATGCGTGGTCACCTCAACAAACAAAATAATTCCGGATGGATTCTCCTCGGATTTTCACCTGCCTGTCAGTTCTGTTATACTCACAGACATTATTTGAACAGTTTAAAAAACTTCAGAGTGTTTTCTATCCAATACTGCCAATTATATGCATATCCTAGCTTCTGGGCCTGAGTAACAGGCAGTTTACTTTGGGCACCTCAGTCATCCGAACTTCCGAATACTGCCCCCTATCCCTAAGACGTTTTAACAGGTGTGCCTTGTTAGAAGTTAATTTGTGTTATGTCTTTCCTTCCTAATGCGTTTGAGCCAATCAGTTGTGTTGTGACATGGTAGGGGTGGTGTACAGAAGAAAGCCCTTTTTGGTAAAAGACCAAGTCTATTAAGCAAAAAACAGCTAAAATAAGAAAAGAGAAACAACAGTCCATCATTACTTTAAAACTTCTTAGGGCTGCAATCCCGTTAACGGGATCGATATGACAACAGCCAGTGAAAGTGCAGGGCGCCAAATTCAAACAACAGAAATCTCATAATTAAAATTCCTCAAGCATACAAGTATTTCACACCATTTTAATGATACACTTCTTGTTAATCCCACCACAGTGTCCGATTTCAAAAAGGCTTTACAGCGAAAGCACCACAAACGATTATGTTAAGTCCCCACCAAATCACAGAAAAACACAGCCATTTTTCCAGCCAAAGACAGGAGTCACAAAAAGCAGAAATAGAGATAAAATTAATCACTAACCTTTGATGATCTTCATCAGATGACACTCATAGGACTTCATGTTACACAATACATATATGTTTTGTTCGATAAAGTTCATATTTATATCCAAAAACCTCAGTTTACATTGGCGCCATGTTCAGAAATGCCTCCAGAATATCCAGAGAAATTGCAGAGAGCCACATCAAATAACAGAAATACTCATCATAAACTTTGATGAAAGATACATGTTTTACATAGAATTAAAGATAAACTTGTTCTTAATGCAAGCATTGTGTCAGATTTCAAAAAAGCTTTACGGCAAAAAGCACAATATTCAATAATCTGAGAACAGCGTTCAGCCACAAAAGCAAGCCATACAGTTACCCGCTAAATTGTGGAGTCAACAAAAGTCATAAATAGCATTATAAATCTTCACTTACCTTTGCTGATCTTCGTCGGAATGCACTCCCAGGACCCACACTTCCACAAGAAATGTTTGTTTTGTTCGGTAATGTCCATCATTTATGTCCAAATAGCTATTTTTGTTAGCGCGTTTGGTAAACAAATCCAAAGTCATGAAGCGCGTTCACTAAAAGCAGACGGAATGTCAAAAAGTTCCGTAACAGTCAGTAGAAACATGTCAAACGATGTATTGAATCAATCTTTAGGATGTTTTTAACATGAATCTTCAATAATCTTCCAACCGGAGAATTCCTTTGTCTTCAGAAATGTGATAGAACAGAGCTCGCTCTAACATGAACACGCATGGTCAGCGCATGTTCAGCTCATGATATACCTTACTCAATCCCCTCTCCTTCGGCCCCACTTCACAGTAGAAGCATCAGACAAGGTTCTAAAGACTGTTGACATCTAGTGGAAGCCGTAGGAAGTGCAAACTGACCCATATCCCACTGTGTATTCGATAGGCGATGAGTTGAAAACCTACAAACCTCAGATTTCCCACTTCCTGGTTGGATTTCTTTCTCAGGTTTTTGCCTGCCATATTAGTTCTGTTATACTCACAGACATCATTCAAACAGTTTTAGAAACTTCAGAGTGTTTTCTATCCAATACTAATAACACTATGCATATATTAGCAACTGGGACTGAGGAGCAGGCAGTTTACTCTGGTCACCTCTGGGCACCTTTTCATCCAAGCTACTCAATACTGCCCCTGCAGCCATAAGAAGTTAAGACATGAAGGTCAGTCAATATGGAACATTTCAAGAATTTTGAAGTTCTTGAAGTTTATTCAAGCGCAGTTGCAAAAACCATCAAGCGCTATGATGAAACTGGCTCCCATGAGAACCGCCAAAGGAAAATTTATTTGAGTTACCAGCGTCAGAAATTGCAACCCAAATAAATGCTTCACAGAGTTCAAGTAACAGACACATGTCAAAATCAACTGTTCAGAGGAGACTGCGTGAATCAGGCCTTCATGGTCAAATTGCTGCAAAGAAACCACTACTAAAGGACACCAATAAGAAGAAGAGACTTGCTTGGGCCAAGAAACATGAGCAATGTACATTAGACCGGTGGAAATCTGTCTTTTGGTCTGAGGAGTCCAAATGTGAGATTTTTGGTTCCAAACGCTGTGTCTGTGAGACGCAGAGTAGGTGAACGGATGATCTCTGCATGTGTGGTTCCCACCGTGAAGCATGGAGGAGGAGGTGTGATGGTGTGGGTGTGCTTTGCTGGTGACACTGTTGGTGATTCCTTTAGAATTCAAGGCACACTTAACCAGCATGGCTACCACAGAGTTCTGCAGAGATACGCCATCCCATCTGGTTTGCACTTAGTGGGACTATCATTTGTTTTTCAACAGGACAATGACCCAACACACCTCTAGGCTCTGTAAGGGCTATCTGACCAAGAAGGAGAGTGATGGAGTGCTGCATCAGATTACCTGGCCTCCACAATCACCCGACCTCAACACAATTGAGATGGTTTGGGATGAGTTGGACCACAGAGTGAAGGAAAAGCAGGCAACAAATGTTCAGCATATGTGGGAACTCCTTCAAGACTGTTGGAAAAGCATTCCAGGTGAAGCTGGTTGAGAGAACGCCAAGAGTGTAGAAAGCTGTCATCAATGCAAAGGGTGGCTACTTTGAAGAATCTCAAATATATTTTGATTTGTTTAACACTTTTTTGGTTACTACACGATTCCATACAGTATGTGTTATTTCATTGTTTTGATGTCTTCTATTATTCTACAATGTAGAAAATAGTGAAAATAAAGAAAAACCCTGGAATGAGTAGGTTTGTCCAATCTTTTGACTGGTACTGTATATATATAAATACAACCACAAAGACAGGGACCAAGTAATCTGTAATTATACTGACAACAGTTAGCTTTTCTTTTTATTTCCTCATTGGTATTATTTTTATAGTGATTTTATGGTTTGAATTCCTGAATTGGCCATAGACACTGAAAACTCCCTACAATGAGGAATCTTAAGATAAAAACAGACAGTATAGGCTGTATATTAATAAAAGACATGAACATAGACAGTATACAGTAGACCGTATATTAACTAAAATACATGGAAACAGACGGTATAGACCGTATATTAACTAAAAGACATGGACACAGATGGTATAGACAGTATATTAACTAAAAGACATGGAAACAGACGGTATAGACCGTATATTAACTAAAAGACATGGACACAGATGGTATAGACAGTATATTAACTAAAAGACATGGAAACAGACGGTATAGACCGTATGTTAACTAAAAGACATGGACACAGATGGTATAGACAGTATATTAACTAAAATACATGGAGACAGACGGTATAGACCGTATATTAACTAAAAGACAAAGTGTTGACAAGGTGAGTCAGGGATGTGTCCTATCCCTTTTCCCTTCTTGTTGGTTATTGACTGGGTTATGAGGAAGACCACCGAATGGAGATAACTGGACAACCTCAACTTTTAGTATGATGGAACAAGCTGGAGAAGACTATTCAAAACAGAGTGCAGTGTTTTGATGCGGTGTTTGATGTTCCCTGAGGAGTCATGGGCCTAAGAAAATAAGTAGCTGAAACATCAGCAATGCATCAGAGAAGAGGGTGAAGTATGATGAGTGAATATCAATCAAAAGTATTGATCCTTAAATACACTTAATCCTTATGCAATATTTTACATTTCATATTTAATTTCACACAGTCCCCAAGTTCGTACATGCTGTCAGATTTCCTCAGCCATGATTGAATCAAAGCCTCATCGTCAACAATGCACTTACTTTTAAAGCTTAACATATGCTTGAATCGACATCTGCAGCGTTTACCATGAATGTGATCGCCGCAAACATCAAAGAAATTGTATTTTTAAAGGCGCAAAGTTGACTGTGCCGTGTGCTTATCAACAATGCACCTAGAGTTGAACCCTAGCCAAGGTCACTACAATACACCAGTGAGGACTCAGTGGGTTGACATTTACGTCATTTAGCAGACACACTTATCCAGAGTGACTTAGTGCATACATTTCATACCTTTTTTCCCCCCTTTCTCCTCCATACTGGTCCCCTGTTGGAATCGAACTCACAACCTTGGCATTGCAAGAGCCATACTCCTCCCACTGAGCCACATGGGACTATACAACAACAACAGTTACACACTCCATACCGACAAAGGGAGAACGCTAACGCTCATAATGTTCTCATAATATTATATACATCCACTAGTAAAGTATTATTGTCACATATAATAGGTTATTTCCTTTTTACTGTGCCACGTGTATAATAAGTAATTGATTAATGGACCTGGTAAGCTGGTGACAATGGCTTTGTTCACACAAGGACTCTTCAGGGCAGAAGGTGAGGCTACGGAGGATGTTCTAAGCACGGATAACCTTGTCGGCAGAGGACTTAACGGCACGCTCGATAACGCAAACAATGTCATTAGGCACAAACAGGACCTGTGTCTCCTGTTGTTGATGGGGAAAGATAACCACTGCTTAATTTGCATGAGAATCGTCGTCACCGAACCGATTCGGGTCTTAGCTTAATAATAATAAAAGTGTGCATTATAATACAGATGCTTAATTAAGGGTGAAGTTACTGATAATTAACTGCCGACCTTGCTAAATGTCAATCAACAGGTTATCTTCAAAAACAAGGGGCGGATTTAGCCATGGAAGGGAAAATTGTTAAATCTGGCTAAATATACTCTCCGTGCCCGTTCTAGTCTGCTGTTATTCTCTACATATGTAGGATCTTAATTTGAGCCTGTTTGCTACAGCAGGAAAATAATTATTCAGCAACAATGTGAATTATTATGTGGATTATAATTAATGGACATTTGTGTAGGAGTTGATACATTTTTCGTAAGGGAAAATCACGACTGAAAGTTATCCTGCAAGACGTTGATCAAATTAGGATTCCTACATCTGTATGTACGATTATTAATTTCATAAGTGAGAGGAGTATCTGTAGGAATCCTTAGGTTTTTACAGATACAGGCTGAATACTGAGAGAGTAGGGCACTTCTGGTAAATTGTGTCAGTGCAGAGTAACATAATTATATAGCATTGTCCAACAACACGGTCGCAGTTAACATGTGTTTCATTTCATGAATTTACCTTCATTGATTCAGGACTGCCTCTGCACAGTTGGCGGCAATCCATCACCGCACTCACTATGTTGAATATAAGAAAGCCAACCTATCAGCCCTGCCCACTTCCCCCTCCCAATGTCAACCCCTGTTTTAAAGAAATATTCTATGTTTTTCCCCCCCTTATAACTCCATCGTCATCAACCATAATGAACCAGCCTAATGGTGGCTTCAAGTGAAGGGAGGCAGACCAGTGGGGCAAGAACACATCTTTTTTCTTACCCACTCTTTATGGGCAAGGAGTTTGGATTTACTGTTTTAATGAGACTGCTGTATTTCTTTCCCCCTCTCCTGTATTTATGGTGCCCTGAATTATGCCACCAAACATTATCCCAGTGAGCCAGGAGTTATGGGGACATCACCTTACATCACCAGAGATGTATCAGTACAATGAAATATGACTTCACAAGCAGGGCAGATCCAGCCGTGCCAGTTGGATTGAGTATCCGGGGGCTGACGGAGCACGGGAGAGCACGAAGATGCTTTTCCCTCATTGCTATACATTTCATATTCAGCAATCAGTCATAGTAGACATTTCCTGAACAGAGCAACAGGTCACAATAAATGCCCTTCGCAGGTATTCACAAAGCCTCAAAGTCAAAAGTGTACCTTTGAGTACAATCACTGGCCCGGGCCCTTTGAGTACAATCACTGGCCCGGGCCCTTTGAGTACAATCACTGGCCTAAGCCCTTTGAGTACAATCACTGGCCCAGGCCCTTTGAGTACAATCACTGGCCTAAGCCCTTTGAGTACAATCACTGGCCCGGGCCCTTTGAGTACAATCACTGGCCCAGGCCCTTTGAGTACAATCAAGTCAAGCAGAACAGTTTGTTTACAATTAAGTCACTGTCAAAGATCGGGACAACAGAATTCCCTAGAGAATTGACTTTGAAGAGTTTCAGAGCAATATCTTTCTCCAAAGGGGTACTTTGGCTGTCCACATAGGTAGGGGAACACTTTTTGGTTCCAGGTAGAACTCTTTAGGATTCCATGTAAAACCCTCTGTGGAAAGGGTTCTACATGGAATCCAAAAGAGTTCTACCTAGAACCAAAAGGGTTCTAACTGGAACCAAAAAGGGTTCTTCAAAGGGTTTTCCTATGGGGACAGCCAAAGAACCCTTTTAGGTTCTAGATAGCACCTTTTGTACTAAGAGTACTATGATATGACAGCTGATAGCTGTAATATTAATGTGTGTCAACATACTGAATTGTAATTGGTTGCATTCTACCGTCATTTCATACTGCGCTATGATTGGTTAAGACCATCCAGGTCGTGAGGTAATTTCAGTTGATCATGGCCGTAGACACATGAACATGGCAGCTAAAGCTAGCTAATAAAGAGCTACGTTTTATAAAGATCCTATCCTACTATAATTTTGTACAAAGCGTGCAAAACAAGACAATCACCATCAGCTTCTCCTAATATTGCACCTGTTATTCCAGCAGGCAATGCCACAAGGCAGAATATTGTCATGTATACAGTACACCACCAGCCATGCTACTGTATCACCTGTTATTACAGCAGGCAATGCCACAAGGCAGGATATTATCATATATACAGTACACCACTAGCCATGCTACTCTATCACAAACACAGGTAATGAATAACAATATACCCAGCGGACAAAATACACCAGATTACAACCAAATGCTTCTTGGATAAAATATTCCTTTTGCAATCAGTATACAACCTGACATCACAAAATTGCAACTACTTTTGCCTGCTGGGTAAGCACTAAGGCCACTTGTTTGGCACCAGCAGCTCCACAGCAGAATAAGCGCTGTGTAATAGTGTACAGTTCACACGCCATCTGCATCACTGCATCACAATAACTCACTGCACATTATTCACTCGGTTTGTCGCTAAGCCGCTCAACATGTAGATGAGCTGCTGTTACACCACTGTGAAATCAGACTGCTAGTGGCAAAGCAGCATCTTCTGTCGTCTCCGCAGTCCCATTTCCTTTTTCGGCCAAGCAGCGTTCCAGCCAACGTGCCATCTACATTCCATCATAATGTGAGACATGTCAATCAGAGCTCATAAGAAGCACACTGATCTCCCAGAGAGATTATTATGTCATCAGAGGATATAGAGGAAACATGCACATCTCCCTGTCCATCCTCTCCTGAGGAGGGTTTGAAAAAGAGAGGAAGAGACTCCTTGGCTGTGATTAGAGAGGGAGATTGAGTGCATTTGTGCAACGTGGCGACGGCTTATTACAATGCATAGCATGTTGTTGGAATGATGTGTTGTGTTCTGTATACTCCCAATAGCTTTCCAAAATGTCAATGCAACACAATACACAACCTCCGCTTGGCCTATTGTTCTACTCAACTGTTTAATATTGCCAGCTTGCTGATGCACAGTATATCCTAATTGCTTTTTTGGTCCGAAAAGGAGATTGCAAAATGCATTGATTCCAGTCCAATCTCAGAGACACTCTTTCAAACTTTTAGATTTAATCGCTTCAGTGCCAGTAACACAGCCAGTCCTCCCTCCAGAGTGGAAAAATGCATCATCCTTACACTGTCGCCGATGTGTAGTGAGCTGCATGACGCATTCACCATTGAGAAAATGAATGGGAAGTTACCATTGTGAAAATGAATGGGAAGTTACAATTTAAAAAATGAATGGGAAGTTACCATTGAGAAAATGAATGGGAAGTTACCATTGAGAAAATGAATGGGAAGTTACCATTGTGAAAAAGTAATGGGAAGTTACAATAGAGAAAATGAATTGGAAGTTACCATTGTGAAAATAAATGGGAAGTTACAAGTGAGAAAATGAATGGGAAGTTACCATTGAGAAAAAGTAATGGGAAGTTACCATTGAGAAAATGAATGGGAAGTTACCATTGTGAAAATAAATGGGAAGTTACCATTGGAAAAAGTAATGGGAAGTTACCATTGAGAAAAAGTAATGGGAAGTTACCATTGAGAAAATGAATGGGAAGTTAATATTTTGAAAATGAATGGGAGCTCTAACGTTTGAACTCTCCCAGCATTCTTGGTTTGTGAGAGATGGCATGGTAAAATTGTATAGATTGCCTCTGTAAATTAAAATCCAAGCTGTGGTCTGTATAGATGCTTGTTCTCTCTCTCTCTCTCTCTGATCCTTACTTTAACTTTTGTGCTGTTGTTTGGGAACATTGGATATATTGAATCAAAACCCTTGAAGAAACATCTATTCTCTCACGCACATGGCATTAGTATATTGTCAATGCTGCAGGCTCTATTTCTTGTGGTTGTAGGTAACAATTCTAGGCAACAAAACGGACATCAATTTCCAAGCGAGTCCTAAGCTTCCTAGTAATATGAAACCAACCATGAAACAATTGTTTGATACATAATAGAAAAATTAGTTTTCGCTTCCTCGTTTGCGTGAGTCAAAGTCTTCCCACAGGAGCCTGTACACATATTTCCTCTCCTGTTTTGGTTTTCAATTAATTTACTTAATGTATTTTCATCCCCTGGTTTTAAAACAACTCAAAAGGAACTGCCTCCATGCTGTTATGAGACTATTTCTTATTAAGAGAGTCATTCATCCCTATTCATCTCTCCTGGGTCAGGCATGTGACTGGTGTACTGCCAACTAGCTGTTCGGGGTTTTACATGTTGGAATTTGTCCTTGTCGTCTCCCAAATTAGCCAGATAATTACTCAAGGCTAAACGGTGTTCAGGACAACAATGAAAAAAGAGGGACGGGGGACCAAATATAGCAACAACTTGTGAATATTATAACAGTTATATTGTACAGGACAGCAGACCTGGATTCAAATACTATTTGAAATAATTTCAAATGCTTTATCTGGGCTTGATTGAGCTTGTCTGATGCAGTGGAACCAATAGAGTAGTTGCAAAACTACATTCCTCTAAAACTGTTTGGCTAGCTAGCTAACAAACATACAGTGCATATACATTATTTGTACATCATTTCCTATCACAGCAATGGCAAACCACAGTTGACCACCTCCCTGACCAAATTGGCTGACCTTTAGCCCATCATAAGAAGGTTAATGTCCGAAATAGTATTTTAATTCCTAATTCTATGGGGACGACCTCCAAGGGAGGTCCATATTTGTAAGGACACAAACACACACTGACACACACTGACACACACGCACACACACACGCACGCACGCACGCACGCACGCACACACACACACGCACGCACACACACACACACACACACACACACACACACACACACACACACACACACACACACACACACACACACACACACACACACACACATTCAATAATGTTGAACTCTGCTGTGGTCCAATAAAGCAACCATCATAAAACAACTTATCAGTGCAAAATTTGAATTGTGACACACTTACCGATCATGTGCCATGGTGAAATAACTTTGATGGGCTTCAACTCCATCACCACAGTCTTCACCCTTTCAAACGTCTGGCAGGCTAGACAGGTAATGACCTTTAAGCTCAAAGTGACAAATTGAAACATTGTGTGCTCGCTGATGTGGCATTCATAGAAATAATAATTTCACATATAATAGAATGTGATCGATAAACAAAAGGTTATTTCACTTGCCCAACTGTCCACCTCCTTGACAATTCCACACCAGAAGAAGCGTAGGTTGATTTTGGTAATCATGCACTTCACTCAGAAATGGCCAGCATGCATCTCGGTCAGCACGGCCTCCTTCTCCTCCTTTGTGAAAATCACCCTCCTGTGTGGCTGGTCATCCTTCCCCTGTAGGTGCATGTGATTGCCTAACAAGTTGGAAGGCAAGAGTTATTGAAATACTAGAGTTTAAGTCTGGAGATATGTGAATGTGGTAGGCCTGATCACCGACAACGACGAGACAGCCTACAGGGAGGAGGTCAGAGACCTGGCCGGGTGGTGCCAGAATAACAACCCATCCCTCAACGTAACCAAGACTAAGGAGATGATTGTGGACTGCAGGAAAAGGAGGACCGAGCACGCCCCATTCTCATCGACGCGGGCTGAAGTGGAGCAGGTTGAGAGCTTCAAGTTCCTTTATGTCCACATCAACAACAAACCATCATGGTCCAAACACACCAAGACAGTCGTGAAGAGGGCACGACAAAGCCTATTCCCCCTCAGGAAACTAAAAAGATTTGGCATGGGTCCTGAGATCTTCTAAAGGTTCTACAGCTGCAACATCGAGAACATCCTGACTGGTTGCATCACTGCCTGGTACGGCAATTGCTTGGCCTCTGACCGCAAGGCACTACAGAGGGTAGTGCATACGGCAAAGTACATCACTGGGGCTAAGTTGCCTGCCATCCAGGACCTCTACACCAGGCGGTGTCAGAGGAAGGCCCTAAAAATTGTCAAAGACCCCAGCCACCCCAGTCATAGACTGTTCTCTCTGCTACCGCATGGCAAGCGGTACCGGAGTGCCAAGTCTAGGACAAAAAGGCTTCTCAACAGTTTTTACCCCCAAGCCATAAGACTCCTGAACAGGTAATCAAATGGATACCCAGACTATTTGCATTGTGTGCCCCCCCCGCAACCCCTCTGATTACGTTGCTGCTACTCTCTGTTTATCATATATGCATAGTCACTTTAACTATACATTCATGAACATACTACCCCAATTGGGTCAACCAGCCAGTGCTCCAGCACATTGGCTAACCGGGCTATCTGCATTGTGTCCCACCCACCACCCACCAACCTCTCTTTTACGCTACTGCTACTCTCTGTTCATCATATATGCATAGTCACTTTAACCATATCTACATGTACATACTACATCAATCAGCCTGTCACGCCCTGACCTTAGTTCCTTTGTTATGTCTCTATTTTGGTTTGGTCAGGGCGTGAGATGGGGTGGGCATTCTATGTTTTTGTTCTATGTTTTATATCGCTATGTGTTTGGCTGAGTGTGGTTCTCAATCAGAGGCAGCTGTCGTTGTCTCTGATTGAGACCATACTTAGGTAGCCTCATCCCACCTGTGTTTTGTGGGTAGCTGTTTTCTGTTGTGAGTCTGCACCAGCCAGAACTGTTTCGGTCGTTCTCGTTGTTATTTTTGTTATTTCAGTGTTCATCAAATAAATATGGACACGTACCACGCTGCACCTTGGTCCTCTCCTTCCAACAGCCGTTACACAGACTGACTAACCGGTGTCTGTATGTAGCCTCGCTACTTTTATAGCCTCGCTACTGTATGTAGCCTGCCTTTTTACTGTTGTTTTATTTCTTTACCTACCTATTGTTCACCTAATACCTTTTTTGCACTATTGCTTAGAGCTTGTAAGTAAGCATTTCACTATTCACTGTTGTATTCGGTGCACGTGACAAATAAACGTTGATTTGATTTGATTTTCTCAGCCCCCCCTACGAATGTTGTCGAGATCAGTGGTGCCTTCATAGTACTTCACCTGGTTGGAAAGAAAAAAAGAAAAATCTCCTCGAGGGATGCCATTAAAGTGCAAGCTACATACAAACGGAAAGCTACTGTAACAGTTACCTAGCTGGCTTAAGTTAGCTAAATAAAACTGTCTGGCTAGCTAGCTAACTAGCTGACTTGGCAGGCTGAGGTAAATGAGCAGCTAGCAATGTCAATCTGAAAACTGCTTAAATTATTTAACAATATTATCATATAAAAATACAAATATATGGTAAGGAAAGTCTTCTCTTTTCAGTCTTTTCTGAAGCAGTACTGTAGGTAGTCACGATTGTGAGCTAATACATTTGCGCGGACCGAGCGGACGCTTATAAGGTGAAATAGAAATAGAACTACCCGCGTCCTCCGTCCTCTGAAACGAGGTAAAATAGAGCCAAGCAGCCAGCAGAGAATGGATGCTTTGGGGCAAATTATTATTATTATTTTATGGTGAAAAATTGGGTGACACCAAAGCCGGCGGGGGCTGCGGGGGTGTGTGGAACGCCAGTGCTCCAGTGTTGTATTGGTGGACATCTCTAATCAAATTAAAATAATTGGATAGGTACCTGGGGGCTGAATCTAATAATTTTGTGGACCAGACCAAGTTGAATTAATATTACCCTTTTCTATACAGAGCCACCCTAGCTGATTAAATGCTCGACCTCCAGATGAGTACGAGGTGGGAGTATAATGTACAATTCGCACCAGCTTGGTTTGGTTGGTCTCTTGTTTATTCTTTAGATGTTTGGGTATGCTGGTGAACCATGACGTGCACGCATAATCAGTGATAATGAACTAGCGCACCTGCCAGAACATATACAAACTTGTTTACAATCATTGGTAATCAAATTTACTGCAACACCAATTAATATCCCAAAATTTTATGTGGCTCATTAAACAGCCACGTAGATAAATATTGATAAAGTAGTTTATGCCTTGATCCATCTATAGACAGTAGATTTAAAGCTGCAATGTGTAACTTTTTTGGGCGACCCAATCAAACAAACATAGAAATGCGAGTTGTAGATCAGTCATTCTCATTGAAAGCAAGTCTAAGAAGTGGTAGATCTGTTATATGTGTGCTATTTCTATGCTTATGTTTTTTGTTGTTGCATCTTTTACATACACAGCTGGTGTACTCTAGTCTACAATATTTTTAGTTATGGAAAACATATTTTACAGCAGTTTAGGTGGTTCATTGATTTTCCACACTATACTTGATTGTTTTGACACAAACTGAAATTAGGCAAACTATTAGAATTTTAACAACCAGGAAATGGGGGACTGATTTCTGCATAGTGCATCTTTAACATGTCACAAGCTCCCTTCAGACTATTTTAAAATAATACCTCATATTCCATATGAAACCTAATTTTTGATCAGATTAACAAAACTGTTAACAAAACTCTCTCTCTTTACTTTATAAGCAGGAAGATGGCCTCTCGCTCCCAGTGGATAACTGATGATCACTGTTACTGTCCATTTGCAGTTCACACCATGGTCGGGTACGACCCGAAACCACATCTATTATTTAAATGATGCTTCTAATTAGTGGGTGTTTATACATTGCAAGTCTTGAAATTATGAAAAATAGATATGCCGATATCAAAAAATTCACCATGGGATTTTAATGACTTTAATGACACATCTCACTGGAAACATACTATGCTCTGTCTGTGGTGGACTACCTGACCATTCTGAGGTAAAATAAACACTGAATTATACTGGCCTCTTCAAGGCCTCCAAGGGGCACATATCCCAGTTTATCAGAGGAGTGCATGCAGAAATTAACACAAATTAGCACTGTCCTTCAGAACCATAAAAAAAAAGGGAGGGGATGTGATGGCTATATGCCAGATATACATCTTCGGGGAAAAACAGCTCTTGCAGTCCATAGGCATGGCCCGGTTGTGAGATCACCGGCTTTGTTGTTATAAATCAGATTCACAACCTATTTTTACTCATCAATAAATCTTATTTGAGAAAAAAGCACCAGAGGAACCCATGAAGCAACACTAACGACTGAAACAAGCAAGTTACTTCCTGTGCCACGTTGGTTCGAACACCGCGGCCCGCGTAATGATCGTTATTTATTTTAGCTGTCTTCTCGGTCTCAGATACTAATATCGGGCTGATCTGTCTAAGTAGCAATGAGAACGACATTAGGAGGGTGAGTGGTCATTAGCCAGTCTTGTTAATTGCACATATCGTGGCAATTAAGAGTCATGGTGAATGCAAGTACGATCAACAATCATGTTAATAGATGGTAGACATAATACTTGGTGTGCGGTGTCGAAGAGGATAAGATATTAGTGGATGTTTTATAACTCAGAAGAATGTGATGCAATTATTCATTGGATTGAATCTGGCCTATATATTATGGCAGGTTGGGACACATGTCATCCATTAAATAAGATGCCACAAGATTTACAAACCAAAGAGAATATGAAGAATTTCAGCTGGACCTATAAAATCTACACAATAGTACATAGTTACCGGCAGACCTGGGTTTAAATATAAATTGAAATCATTTCAAGTACTTCCTCTGTGATTTATTGAGTTTTCCTGGCTTAATGGACCAATAGAATAGTCACCAAAATGGCAAACCCCATCCATCAATAACTCCAGGCAGACTACAGCAAATGCTTAAAAGTATTTTAAAGATTTCAAGATCTGGTTCCCAGACAGCCTATACACAGAAACTGTTATACCCATGAATCTCACAGAGACATACTGTACATGTGTCAATGTCATAGAAACATACTGTAGCTTGGTACATTTGGCTCACAAAGCCATCCAATCCACATTACAGGTTGTACGTTAATTCCCCATGACGATATTGAATTAATGTAGTAATATGGAAATATGAACTCTGAAGAAATAATACCTAATGGGGCATACGTTGGATCGTTATGGTCCGTAATTACCGAGAACTCCACGCCTGACAGGCATGTTATCGATTCCTCATGCTATGATGTCCACTCTGTCAAAAGTCTAAGACTGCATTCTGACAACTCTATCAAAAGACTCCATTCAAAAATGTTCCAGATCAATATAGATGATATAAGTGATGTCTTAATGATGTCCTACCACCATTTCCGTACCTACCTAAGCACTGTGATGGGGGTTTGGGTAGTTGGGTGTATTCTTCTAAATGTTTTTTTTTTCTTCTCTGGACATTGGAAGTGTAAGGATCTTTTTACCCTCTCTGGTAGAGCAGAACCGAATCATCTCAATCTTATTTGTATTTGAATTATTAATGATTAATGACATACAAACACTGATCATTCATTGGGTGGCACATTTTTCCATCTCTTCGTTCTCAAACAAAGAGTTGTAAATGGTTAGCACTCGAAAAGATGTCACATAAAGCTAACTTCATTATTCAATGTTTTTAATTATTTTCACACATCTTTTTGAGTGAGAAAAAACTAAACGTTAGTGAACGCTATCCCTGATGCAGTGGAAATAATTGAAACACGTTGAATAATGAAGTAAGCTTTATGCGACATCTTTTGGAGTGCGAACCCATTTATACCTCTTTGTCTGTCTGAATTGGCGGGTTTTACGCACCAGCCAAGCTTCTGGGAGAGCACCATGGTTCTCTTCTGATTCATCTCTTCTTTCTCCTCCGCTAGATTCAGATGAAAAACATATATAGGAGTGTGTATAATGAGCGTGCCTATTTAATACACGTTAGATTTAGGGGACCAACTAAAATATGAACATCGAGGTTGATGTGTTTATGTGCAAAGGCGGGAAAATAGATTTATATTGAGAATTGATGCAAAGAAGGTTATGCTGGTAATTCCATAAGTATACCAAACAGCTGGCCTGTTGAAAAAGTTTCATTGAAAAAAGCTTTGACATTTTGTACCATCAGAGCACCTTGGTCATGCCCTACGCTAGTCTGATTTATTTTTAGCCAATCAGTGTAGGAGATGTATCATGGACAGGTCAGGCCTGTTTTTATCACTGGACCAAATGCAGCTACTTCTACTAAATGCTGATTACACTGAAAAGTAACTTTCAGTCACACCAATCAATCAATCAAATGTATTTATTAAGCTCTTTTTACATCAGCAGATGTCACAAAGTGCTGTACAGAAAACCAGCCTAAAACCCTAAACAGCAAGAAAAACAGCAAGTAATGCAGATGTAGAAGCACCGGTGATAGCAACACCTGTCACGCCCTGGCCATAGAGAGGTTTTTATTCTCTATTTTGGTTAGGCCAGGGTGTGACTAGGGTGGGCATTCTAGTTTCTTTATTTCTATGTTTTCTATTTCTTTGTGTTTGGCCGGGTGTGGTTCTCTATCAGAGGCAGCTGTTTATAGTTGTCTCTGATTGAGAACCATACTTAGGTAGCCCTTTTTCCACCTGTCTTTGTGGGAAGTTGACTTTGTTTAGGGCACGTAGCCTTTAGCTTCACGGTTTGTTTTTGTAGTGTTTATTGTTTTGTTCGGCGTCATCTTTTATTCAATAAAAGAAAATGTACGCTTACCACGCTGCACCTTGGTCGTCCTCCTTCAATAGCCGTGACAACACCGGTGTTGCTATCAGTGAAAATAATTTCAGTTGACAGTGTATGTACATGTATACCATTGATCATGGTCTTCCACATGCATAGGGAGGCTGATCCAATACGAGATAGGTGTACTTAATGAACTGGTCCACTGAGTGTATATCAATTATACATATTTCTGCTGCTTAGTGATTCACCTATGGAATATGTGTTTTATGAAGATTTTGTAGATGTACTGCTTAGGTTTAAGTTTAGGTTTATATGAACATCTTTGTACATATGCAGAAATATACATCAAATGTGATGTCATCCAATATAAAACACAAATATAAAGATATGATCAGCCTAGTTATATGGACAGTGCATCATCAATAAGTAACAAGTCATAAACAACAAATTGGCAAACCACTCAATCAATACATATGCATATCAAATGTCTTTAGTGATAGAGAATGTAATTTAGGTAAAACTTTACTGTAGCATGCATTCATAAAGCCTTCATTACAGCTATATAACATATTATAACATTTCTCATAAGCTGTCATAAGTAGATTGAAATAGTTATGAGTCACGGCATTTGATGTTATAAAACCGGTTATAATGGGTGTTAAAAATTACTGTTCATCCGGTTGTCATATGCTCTACTCTTTTATTACACAGTCTGCATGATAATGTATGTCAAATGTTATTACATGCAACATAAGAGTCTACGTACCAGATGTTATAACATGGAGTCATGTCATTTGCCAATCTCTGTGTCACATTATAACATTGAATGGAATGATTTCCGTCATAACCATGTCGTATGCCTTCATAGAGTGTTCACAGACACCTTAAGTCATGTGACATTCATTTGTTATATGTGTGCTTATACCACAGGATGAGTTGAGAGTATCACAAACATTTACCATTCAAAGGATCTCCAAGAAACATGGGCAAATGGGAGCACAGTTGTTCTTAGGATTTGTATTTATTTGAAAAAGCACACATTAAAATACCAACAACTTGACAAGAAAACTCAATGTTGAAAGAGCCTACAGGGAAGAGGTCAGTGACCTGGCAGTGTGGTCAGGGAGGAGGTCAGTGACCTGGCAGTGTGGTCAGGGAGGAGGTCAGTGACCTGGCAGTGTGGTCAGGGAGGAGGTCAGTGACCTGGCAGTGTGGTCAGGGAGGAGGTCAGTGACCTGGCAGTGTGGTCAGGGAGGAGGTCAGTGACCTGGCAGTGTGGTCAGGGAGGAGGTCAGTGACCTGGCAGTGTGGTCAGGGAGGAGGTTAGTGGCCTGGCAGTGTGGTGCCAGGACAACAACCTCTCCTCCAACGTCAGTAAGACCAAGGAGCTGATCGTGGATTACAGGAGGCGGAAAGTTCTACAGCTGCACCATTGAGAGCATCTTGACTGGCTGCATCACTGCTTGGCATGGCAACTGCATCGTCCTCGATCACATGGCCCCATGTATAGAGATAATTTTTTTAATGCCCCAGGTAGAGAGATAATGTTTGAAATTCCCCATTTAGAGATCAAGTTTGAAATGCCCCATGTATAGAGATAATGTTTAAAATGTCCCAGGTAGAGAGGTAATGTTTAAAATGCCCCATGTATAGAGATACTGTTTGAAATGCCCCAGGTTGAGAGGTAATGTTTGAAATGCCCCATGTATAGAGATACTGTTTGAAATGCCCCATTTAGAGATCAAGTTTGAAATTCCCCATGTATAGAGATAATGTTTAAAATGCCCCATGTATAGAGATCATGTTTAAAATGCCCCAGGTAGAGAGGTAATGTTTGAAATGCCCCATGTATAGAGATACTGTTTGAAATGCCCCATTTAGAGATCAAGTTTGAAATGCACCATGTATAGAGATAATGTTTAAAATTCCCCATTATAGAGATAATGTTTGAAATGCCCCATGTATAGAGATAATGTTTAAAATGCCCCAGGTAGAGAGGTAATGTTTGAAATGCCCCATGTATAGAGATAATGTTTGAAATGCCCTATTTAGAGATTACATTTGAAATGCCCCATGTATAGAGATAATGTTTAAATTCCCCATGTATAGAGATAATGTTTGAAATGCCCCATGTATAGAGATAATGTTTAAAATGCCCCAGGTAGAGAGGTAATGTTTGAAATGCCCCATGTATAGAGATAATGTTTAAAATGTCCCAGGTAGAGAGGTAATGTTTGAAATGCCCCATGTATAGAGATCATGTTTGAAATGCCCCATGTATAGAGGTAATGTTTAAAATTCCCCATGTATAGAGATAATGTTTAAAATGCCCCATGTAGAGAGGTCAAGTTTGAAATGCCTCATGTAGAGGTCAAGTTTGAAATGCCCCATGTAGATAGGTACAGTAGAGCTAAGACAAGGCCTCTTGTACTGTTCCCCCAATCCAACAACCTTCAAAGCTGTTAACTTGTATGGAAGGATAGCCATTGTCATCCCCAGACAGACACGTTTAGCTTGAAAGAGCTCACATTCAAACAAGCCTTAATAGACTTTAATTACATCCTACCAACTGCAATCTGTAATGTCGCTAAATTTATCAATCGAATCGCCCAGCTGAACCACCCAGTCGGAGCTAAAAAAGCATGAAGCCGCGTCCCTCGTCATTTTATTTCATAACAAAAAGCAAAACGAGAGGACATGAGAGGCTGTGTGATAACCTTGCCGGTGGCATTCGTCTTGTGTGGCGGGTGTTGTCATGGCTGGGCCTGCTGAGACAGCTTGTACACAGCCCAGTGTCTGTCGGGGCCCCATGTGGAGACAGGCTGCAACCCACCACCGCGGGGGCCGAGTCCGATACATTCATATCGGTCATGGAGCCATTTGGCTGTAGACTCTGGTGTTGTTAATTAATTTGATCAGGGGCGGAGGGGGAAGCAAGCCCCGCCAGAGGAGGGGGCATGTGTAGTGCGTGTAGTACAAATGACTCCCAAATGAAAGGCACATTTTAATCAAAGGGGGGATGTCCAAGTGATTTTGTAATTCTTGAGGGTGATTGAAGATTAAATGGAGGGACAGTTCACGACATTCACCCCTCAGTTGTAATGAATGATGAAGCACTGTAATGGCTAGAGCCCAGAGGTCTTTCCTGTCAGGCCACGTGGTTAGGAAAACTCCAGGCCCTAGCCATGACGTAATAGAAAATAAGAAACTATTATTATTATTTTTAGCATTTTAGGCGTTACATCATTAGGTTATTCCAGAGTTAAGCGCTTTGGGTGAATTGGTATGTTATGTTAATTTTTATCCCGTTATAAGTACTCATGCCAGCACTGTGAAGATCTTGGCTCCTTTCATCAATCTTACATGAGACAAAGTTAAAAAAAATGGCTTTGGCAAATTGTACTTCCTAGCTGAGTTTTACAATGTTGTCATGTAGAGAGGATGTTGAAGGGATCATCACTCTGATACTATATCCCAAAGCCCTGTCTCTCACCCCTGACATTGTTCAAGGAGCATAACTGTTTTAGGGCAAAACAGGTGTCAACCTAAATCAACTCCAAATGTTTTATGGGTGTAACACTGAGCACACAAAATGGTGGGGTTTGATCTATTGAACGAGGGCCAGGGAGACTCTCATGCTTCATTTCGAATGAATTTCGTTATGTGTCCTTTTCATCCTTTTGATTCCCTTGCTCTCCAGCCTTTAGCTGAAATGAAATTGATTTGCATAATGAAAAGAGATCAAATTTACTGTACAGAACTGAGACATAATAATGAATTCTCTCTCAGGCAGAATGGGGTATAAACCACAAAGAGCAGGGAGACGAAGGAAGAGGTGAAAGAAAGAAACAATAAAATGCAATTATACAGCACCAATAAACCTAGAACTTCTCCATGTACCAATACCAAGATAGGAGGCTCACATTATTTCATTCGGCAAAGCCAACAAAGGCTCATTCAAAGCCGCAATGAGTCTTACAACATGACAATTCCTCTAATCAGCCGTACTCCAAAAGTGAAAAGACAATGTAGGCATCCCTGTCGACAGCCCCTTTTCTTTTGGAGGTTTTACTAATTACATTTCTGTTATCATGCTAATGCCCAGTCTCAACATAGAATTTATTCTAATTATTCTGTTATTTGTTATATCTCTGTTAGGGGAATCATGTTGGAGTGGGAGGGGAGCACAGCTAAAGTGCATCTGGGCAAAGTCTCCAAAATTACTTTTTGGAAAAGGGAGGGTAGAGGGAGTTGGAGGGTTTTGCTAAAATAGTTGAGGTGGATGACTTTCCTACATCCTCTCCTAGGTTAAGAATTACCTTGAACCTTTCTTTCTGGAGTTTTACTGAAATTGGACTTTTGATAGAAGTTGTACCAGCTGAGAAGATTTGGAAGTGGGTGGTACATACAGTAATCACAATGGGAGTTGTCAGTATTAGCGTTTACATGTGCTCATATGCTGTTTAATAGTGTACACTGTGGAGGCTCCTCAGAGGAATAAGGGGAAGACCATCCTCAGTGAATTTCATTAAAAAAAAATAATTGTGAAACATTTAAAAAGTTAGCCCTTTTAGATAAAACTATACTAAATATTTTCACGTCACCAAAAAAATGTATTAAAACACACGGCTTTGCAATGAAGTTCTACATTAACCTCAACAGCACTCTGTAGGGTAGCACAATGCTGTAGCCGATTGTTTCCATCCTCCTCTGGGTACATTGACTTCAATACAAAACCTAGGAGGCTCGTGGTTCTCACCCCCTTCCGTAGACTTACACACTAATTATGACAACCTCCGGAGGACATCCACCATCATATCAGAGCTCTTGCAGCAAACTGACGTTGTCCACCCAAACAAATTATCAGAGGATGAATCTAGTATTGAAATCATAAGCTACAGCTAGCTAGAACTGCAGTCCATAAAATGAAGTGAGAAGTTTTCTTTTTTTAATTAGGCAAGTCAGTTATGTACAAATTCTTATTTACAATGACAGCCTACCGGTGAACAGTGGGTTAACTGCCTTGTTCAGGGACAGAACGACAGATTCAGGGATTCGATTTCGGTTACTGGCCCAACGCTCTAACCACTAAGCTACCTGCTGCCCCACTTTGAGTTGACTCAAAGAGAAAGACAATAGTTGAACAGTTTTTAACAAATTAATTTCTTTAAAAGTGAAGTGGAAGCAAAAGAGAGAACTAGCTATATTTCATAGTATTTTTTTCAATTTCACTTAACTAGCGAACACAGCTAGATAGTGTAGCCGACTCAAACACCCAGCTGAAACAGAGATGAATGCTATGTTAACTTCTCTGGGATATGTGGGATGCTAGCGTCCCATCTCGCTAACAGCCAGTGAAATTGCAGGGCGCCAAAAAAATCAATAATGAAATCTCATAATTAAAATTCCTCAAACATACAAGTATTACACACCATTTTAAAGATACACTTCTTGTTAATCCAGCCACAGTGTCTGATTTCAAAAAGGATTTACGGCGAAAGCACATCTTGCGATTGTAAGGACTGGGTGTCGGAGTGCGAAGTCAGGCGCAGGAAGACAGAGGATTCAATGATAACGTTCATTTAATGAACCACGGATAAACAACGGCCACCCCACTTGACACTGGGTGCTCACAATAAACTGCCCCAGACACGGGAAACGAAAACAGTTCCGAAAATGTACTCCAACACAAACACGTAACATCAGACTAACAAACACCAAGCTTACAATAAACAATCCCGCACAAAGAAACGGGCGGGCCGGCTGACTGATAAAGCCCAACTAATTAAGAACAAACACAAAACAGGTGTAACCAATGAACACATAAGGAGGGGGAGAAAAGGATCAGTGGCAGCTAATAGGCCGGTGACGACGACCGCCGAGCGCCACCCGAACGGGAAGGAGAGCCTGCCTCGGTCGGAGTCGTGACAGCGATTATGTTAGGTCAGCGCCTAGCCACAGAAAACCATACAGCCATTTTCCAAAGAAGGAGAGGTGTCACAAAAGACAGAAATAGCATTAAAATTAATCACTAACCTTTGATGATCTTCACCGGATGGCACTCCCAGGACTCCATGTTAGACAATAAATGTGTGTTTTGTTCATCTTTATGTCCAAAAACCTCATTTGAAATTGGTGCGTTATGTTCAGAAAAGCATTGTCTCAAACAAACATCCGGTGAATGTGCAGAGAGCCACATCAAATTACAGAAATACTCATCATAAACATTGATAAAAGATACAAGTGTTCAACATACAATTAAAGATAAACTTCTCCTTAAGGCAAACGCTGTGTCAAATTTCAAAAAGGTTTTACGGAAATAGCACACCATGCAATTATGTTAGGTCAGCGCCTAGCCACAGAAAACCATACAGCCATTTTCCAACCAAGGAGCGCTGTTAGAAAACTCAGAAATAGCATTAGAAATATTCACTTACCTTTGATGATCTTCATCGGAATGCACTCCCAGGAATCCTAGTTCCACAATCAATGTTTGTTTTGTTCGATAAAGTCCATCATTTATGTCCAAATACCTCCTTTTTGTTTGCGCGTTTAGTCCAGTAATCCAAATGCACAAGGCGCAGGCACTAGGTCCAGACGAAAAGTCAAAAAAGTTCCCTTAACGTTCGTAGAAACATGTCAAATGATGTATAGAATCAATCTTTAGGATGTTTTTATCATAAATCTTCAATGATTTTCCAACCGGACAATTCTTTGTCTTTAGAAATGAAAAGGAACAGAGCTCGTGCTCACGGTCGTGCGCATGACTAAACTAATGGCTTTCTGCCAGACCCCTGGTTCAAACAGCTCTTATTCTCCCCCCCCCTTCATAGTAGAAGCCTGAAACAATGTTCTAAAGACTGTTGACATCTAGTGGAAGCCTTAGGAAGTGCAATATGACCCCATAGATACTGTATATTGGATAGGCAATCACTTGAAAAACTACAAACCTCAGATTTCCCACTTCCTGGTTGGATTTTTTATCAGGTTTTTGCCTGCCATATGGGTTCTGTTATACTCACAGACATCATTCAAACAGTTTTAGAAACTTCAGAGTGTTTTCTATCCAAATCTACTAATTATATGCATATTCTATCTTTTGGGCCTGAAAAGCAAGCAGTTTACTCTGGGCACCTTATTCCTCCAAGCTACTCAATACTGCTCCCGTTCCCAAAGAAGTTAACCAGCTCACTATGGCTATCCAACACTGGAACTCTTCCAAGTCAAAGTAAGCTTTTGGTTTTATTCATTTATTGCCACCAGGGTCTGCCGGTGTAACTGCTAAACTGCTTGCTGACTGTACACTGTACTGCATGATTGCAGTGGGTTAACTAATGTGTTAGTCATAGTCAACATAGCTACTAAAACTAACCAATATGGTGAAAATGATGTAGACTGTGTGTAGTGGTTAGCGGTTATGATATAAAGGTTTGACTTGGAAAGTTTTTTTTGCCTGGTCACAGACAGCTGATGTGTTGTGAACTGAAGTCCACAAGTGAAGGGAAAAGGTGAGAGGAGGAGAGTGCGTAGATAGATCCAAGAAGGAATTATACAACGAACGAGCAAAATGATCATGCTGTTTGTATGTGGCTGCTATGAAAGTGGACTGTGTTTGCGTGTGATCAGGGTTGTATTCATTCCACCGATTCTGTAGACAAAAGTTTCTTAAACTGAAGCAAACTGAATGAAACGGGGATAAACATTCCTGAATTTGTCCTATAGAGACTCTGGTTTGCAACTGTTGGACTAATGATTTCACCCTAGATCAGCTAGATCCAGGCAAGAGTTTGCAAGGCGGTACTGAATGTGTCACTACCTTGATTAATCACATTTTTCTCTCGATCTGCGCACCTAAACGTTGCAAACTTCCATTCATAGGCTAGGTTGTAGCAACCTCATGATGGGTACAGGGAAGATTTGAGAATCATGTAGTAGCCTAAACTGTCACGAATCCCGCTTCCTGAGTCTGTTTTTGCCTGTGTTCTGTCCTGGAGTGTTTTTTCCGGTGTCCTGGAACGCACCCTGTCTGGTTGCCGGGCGACGTAGCTAGTTGGAGGATCTCTGAGTACCCGCACCTGTATCCCATCAGCTATCTGCACACCTGGTCCTGATCATCACCCCTCCACTTCATAAGCGCTGACCTGACATCCATTCCCTGCCGGATCGTTAGCCATGAACAGTATGTTGTGCCAGCGTATCAGCCTCCAGTTTGATAGAGTTTGTTTTGTTGTTTTGTACGTCTTGCTTGCCTTGAACTTACCTCTGTTTTTTCTGTCTACAGTCATTCACCCGGAACACTCATCCCATCCCTACCTGGTCGTCGGTGACTTCAGTTACTTCCTTGGATCTGCTTACTCAATTCCATCAACTCACCTCCGCTGCCCGCTCCGCTACTTGGATTTTTCTATCACTACATTTAAACTTGTAAATAAATACTCACCTTCGTCTTACTCTCCTTGTCCTGGTCTGCTTCTGGGTTCTACTTTAGAGAACGGTGACATAAACCTATCAATGTTACATTGAACTGGGTGAATGGAATATGAATGACAGTCATCCAATATACTGTAATAGAAATAAGGCCACGCTAATAACATTTTGTATCGTCCTCCCTCATCTTAAACGTCACCGACCGCTACTGAGTGTACAGTATATCAAACTGTCATCCATATGAAACCCCTTCATCCACAACTCAAGGCTGAGATGTTTCCCTGGGATAGCACAATGAGTAACTCACCAACGACTCTCTCCCACCACAGAATGGCCTCTTCTTCACTGCCATGTTTTCAATAATGGATGAGGACCATGTCGGTGCTACCTGTCTCTGCTCTCGACAAATGTCAGAGGTGAACGGTGTGGAAGTGTGAACAGATAACTTCCTTATATATCACAACTTCCTTATATATCGCGCCGCTTCAAGCGGACAGGGAAAATAACCTCTTACTGTCTCCCAGGTAAATGAATAGGCATATGGATGAGCTCCATGTACCCTATAGTCACATCTGCCTCCACTCTCTCTCTCCATTTGTGTGCCCATTATAATGGTGCATGAAACCATGTCATTCCATGCCTCAAAATTGCAGAAAGTCTATTATACACTGTTTATTTTCATTAAAACCAGAGAGTGGTATTCTACTTTTCCAATTATTGGACTTGTCCATGGTTTTGCTTTGAGCGCAGAAGACCGGATTAAGAAGCTTCACATTATTGTTAGCACATGCGAATCCTTATCTATTGAGAGTGGTATGTTAAACCACGTCTCAGAGTCGCCGACGTTCAAGGAGCCTCTCAAGTGAGCGTAGGGATAGGTTCTTAGGTGGAGCATGGTATATGGTGTGAACGTGAATGGAGAAAAAAAGCATTTTGTGGCTTAATTAAAGTAATATTATGTGTCTTACACTTTGTAACTGACATTTTTCCAATTGCAATTTTGGAGCCATTCCGACCAAGGCATGAGCGTGCATAAGAGGAAGTTGGCATGTTCATGTCCAGGCCTTTGCAACCTGTTTATCTGTGATTAGTTATCATTCATCAGTCATCATGATTATACAACGGGTGGGTCTAATCCTGAATGCTGATTGGTTAAAAGCTCGTTCCAGCCGGGGTCTATTCCACAAGTTACCACCGGCTAAATCTATGATGTTAAAATGCCTATTTACTCTGTTTCATTTGACTGCGCAATCCACTGTCTCATCAGCCCAGCAAGTTATAAACTTAATCTCCACTATAAAAAGCAGCCAGACATTATCTCACATTTCATTAAGACTAACATTTAGTTTTCAACAGCGGAGATTTGTATAAACTTTGCTATCTGTCTCTCCGACATTTGCAACATTGTTTCAATATTCCAGCTGTCCCATAGTAATGAATGAGTCGGGACGAGACAGACAGACAGACAGCGTTTCTCAGCCAGTCGAAATCATGAATCAGCTGGCATCATTTTTATGGATATATACAAAGAAATGTCAGTTGAAAAAAGGTAAAAAGAAACGAAGTGCAGCTACTGTAGTTTGCAGTCTTTCCAGCTTCAATTTGAAGTGATTGTGTTAGCTGTGTTGTTGGCTAGCTCCTCTGAACAACAGTGTCCTGACGAGTGAATACATTTTCTATGCCAGGCAAAATCGCGCCTCATTAGCTAATTATTATGGGTGTATCCAAATAAATGTCACTAGAAAACAGCTTAACCAAATGCAAATGAAGCTACTTTTCTGTTATTCTTGCTGCACTTTTTGACGTAACTGTAAGTTAGCCGTAGTTGGCAAGCTAGCAAGCAAGGGATAAGAACGTTGCCAGCCAGTATGGCAATGGAACCAGTGTTGCCAATGT